>NW_024879254.1:334704-352535 GCF_018340385.1 Cyprinus carpio
AGTCTTGGCCTCACTGTGCATGTTAGATGCAGGACTCACTCCCCGATCAAAAACACTCCCGAAACTACATTAAAATACCCAACCTGGTGCCATTCCGGAGCAAGCTCTGCCACATGCTGGAGACCTCGATTCTGTTAGCTGACCGGTTCCTGCAGGAGCTAGAACGTCCTTGCAGCCTTGCTGGACACTCTGGGATGTCCTGAAAGACTTCTTCACTGCATTCAATCTAATTAGTCATGATACTGATTTGACCCTGCACTAATATTTAGTTCACGAACTTTCACCATGTGCTGCTGATATGCGGAGTCAGTTTATGTTAGCTGGTCATTTTGTGTCAGGATCAAAAACAGTGATTTTTTTTTTTTTTTTGTGAAAAGTAAATTTTTAGAGGGAAGCTTTGTGGCCAGGAATTTTTGTGCAAGCGTATTAGCAATATTTGGGAAATGCATCTGATCACTCTACACAATAAAACACAAAATTTATGTACACTGCCAAAACTTCTGGGCGCCTGACTGTAGGATGTAGACTGCATGCTGAAGGGATTAATTATTTAATGTGGATCCCACACTCTTGCCTTAAACAGTGAAGTTGTGCTGTGAGTTTCTTGTGGTTTGAGATCATTTTTAGAAGTCTGTGAGTTTGTGCAGCTTGAGTCTGGAATGAAAGGAGGCAGTCAGTCCTGCTTTTCCAACTTCACACTCCATGGATCTACATTTAAAACCAAACAAACTTTATACATTTATGGGCACTTTATTTTTGCAATGGGAGTTTCAACATTGAGAGTTCTTTATATTTCTTTAATTCTGTTGTTCAACACCTACAGTGAACTGTAAAACAGTTTTATTGAAAAAGAAAATGCTGCTCATGGTGGTATTACAGATTAGTTATGTTATAGAGCTCATCGTATAGGAACTGTCTGCCAGGACACATGAAGATGTTGAGTGATGGGGGGGTTTCTGTCTCAGAGTAAAGAGTGCATTTGATGATAATATGAAATCACAGACTCACTAAACAAAACAGTAAAATGAGGAGAAAACAGTGATTTCACGGACGATGATGTGACAACAGTATCATCATGAGCATTGAGCGGCTGTCCATTGGTTTGGTTCACTGACAAAGACACACTGATAATCTGTTTGATCACGGACATCAAGAGTTTAAATAAAACCATCAAAATGACTTCAGCACAGCATTAAAGTTGAGGGAGAGCGTCAGTGACCAATGATCATCATAAGACGACCATTCCTACAGTAAAATAACCTAAAGAAAGGGTAGTCAAACACATCTGCCTGTCAAACATTATTTCTAGATATTTCCATTTCCTCCTCTGAAACGTTGAGGTTTTGAACAGCAGCTCTGAAAATTTCTTTCACTTCTGTAAAACAACTGAACCTGCTTCCTGCTTTTTCTTTCAGGAAGAGACATGAGAATCAGAAGAATGACAGTAAGACATCAACACACACACACACACACACACACACACTCTCTCTCTCTCTCACTCACACACACACACATGAAAAGAGCACTGCAACTTTACAATTGTTCAATTAAAATAAACGTTTTTGCTTCATCCAACGTGTCTGTTGTCTTTGATTAGTCTAAAAGTAAATAAAATGGCATTAGTTGTTGTTTTAGGGAAAGTCCCCTAAACTTCCCGAATGGCCGCTGCACCTCCTGTGAACGTCCCCGTGAATGTCCGGAGGATATCTGCGAGAAGAGAACGTCCGCTCGACATAAAGGGGACCTTACCTGCTGACGTCCGAGGGATGTTCGCTGAGGCCATTTAGGGGACGTCCTGGGGGACCTTTTTTTGTTAGCACATTTTCCTTGTATTCTGAAACAAATGCAGATTAATATGGAGGGATTATTGGGTCAGATTATAAACTAAAAGTCTAAAACTAAAAGTCTTAAACCAAAACTACAAATCTAAAATTGAAACTTAAAGTCCCAAGTCGAAAATTAATTTGGTATTTAGGATTGGGCATTTGGTATTTAGGATAGAGGGCATTTTTCTATTTAGGGTTGGGCATTTGGTCATTGGCCATTTAGGATTTAGGATTGGGCATTTGGGGATTGTAGGATTGGGCATTTAATCATTTAGCCATTTAGGATTGGGGCTTTGGGGATTTAGGATTGGGCATTTGAGGATTGAGGAGTGTATGCAAATTTAGGAGGCGTGGCCCAAATACTGGAGGCTGGGTTTGAAATGGCTGTGTGCGCAGAGGCACCTTATGGACCAGCAGAGGGAGCTCCCAGTGCTAAGGAGCACACTGTAATGAAACCAACGGAGCGATGATAAGTGAGCGGCTTGAGCGAGGACTGTGTGATAACTTCAACTTAATGACAGCTTTGTAACATTTGTGGCCTCAAACACAAAGTCACCAGTGAAAGGAGTGCTATCGGTCTGATGACGACGAGAAAGCAGCAGACAGTGCAGCAGGTAAGATGCTAACATTAGCTACTAGTTATATAAGCTGATATTGCTAACATGCTTTAGTGGGGTATTATTATATTGGGACATGCTGTTTTGTTTTTTAAACTTTTTTTTTTATGTTGGGGAATGTTGTCATATATTTATATATATTATAAAAGCATGGAAGTTTGTGAGAAAATAAATTAGGCTTGTGTCGACTTGAACCGGACGCTGCACACTCCAAGGCCGATCGGTTTATGACATCAAAAGTACTGCGAGAGCAATTCAAAAGCATAAGGAGCGTCTACTCTCTTTGATGTCATATGTCGTGGTGTATGGTATATATATTATATATATATATATATATATATATATATATATATATATATATATATAAAAACGCAAAGCATAAAAAAAAAACAAGGTAAGGAAACAGTAAAGGCAGCATGAAGGCCAGTGACGATGTGACAGCAGGGTTTTTGTGCAGTGTAAAAACGACCGCAATATATTGCTATATTATGCTCTGGACATCGTCTTAACGTGTTTTGTGTGGTGAGCTTTGCTGCTTCCAGCTGATATTCTGCTAGTCACTTGCAGTCTGCGCATTGGGTCACTACATACTGTCTTGTGTGTAAAGGTTTAACCATCACAGCTAACACTGTAGTTCAGTGTTGTGCTACTCACCTGAAGTCAAACAGAACCAACGAGAACTAGAGGGGACTGTTGAACCGTTAAGGCCATGTTTCAGTAACTTTTCTTATAACAATATATAACCCACCCACTGACTTATCCTTCTTTGCAGATAGATGTTTCACCTGGACATGAAGGACCACTTGGTGTCACAGCTTTGGGTCAGAGATTTGCTGCAGTGTTTCCAGAAGTGCTCACTAGGTCACAGCCAAGCTATGGCTCATTCTGTAAAAACTGGATCAATAGACACCACTAGACTCCAGACTTTTTCACTCACTCAGACACATTGGCACTTTATTCTCAAGTATTGTAGTTTATTTTCTCCTCTTAGTATTCTATTATATATATATATATATATATATATATATATATATATATATATATATATATATATATATATATATTATTATATAATATAATATGACCTCTAATTACATGATTTTATTTTGTTTGTTATATTCTTTAAATTACCTTCTGTACTTTTCTGTTCTCCCTGTAATTTTGTTGTGGTGCCTGAATTCCCCATAAAAACTTGTCTTGACACTTTATTATCTTCTTTTTTGTTTGCATAATACAAGTAGGTATTGTAAAGCAAAATAAAGGCTAATTGTTACAGTAAATTAATCTCAATTAAGGACTTCCCTTTTTATCAATAATGGTCTGTGTCTTGTCCTCTTGTGATATATATGCATTTTGTCAGGAGAGGACTACAAGGAGAAGGGTAGTTTTGTCAAAGACGAAAGTCTTCCGCGGGCTGGTAGGGGGGCTGAAATTACTGTAGTTGTGCTGTATCTTGGACATACCCTGGTTCTTCTCCTTACAATAATCTAGGGGGACAATACTTCCACAGTTTCACAATAAAGTTGAACACCGTAGTCACGTTGCTCTGTGCTTGGTGAGGTAAAAGGGCAAAGTCTGCTTCAGTAAAGCTGCCTTGGAAGCTCAATCTCTGGAATGTCAAGATGAGTGTCCACCCCTGCTGCACTTGGTCCACTCCAGTCAGTCCCATATTCTTCACTGACCTGTTGAAGAGCAAAATGGCTATTTTAAAAAAGTAAACAGTACAAAATCCAAATAAAAGCCAAGAATCAGAGCGTAAATGCAAGAACTTAAGAATAATTGAACTACTACAGGAACATTCTTTAATGTAATATTTTTTTCAACAGGGACAACATTATTGTTGACATTGTTAGCGAGATTGCAGACATTTCAGAGCAACCGCAGCTAATGTTGTGTTGTGGCCAAAAAAAATAAAAAATCATCACATTAAACATCATCACTGCGTAAGAGACAGTCAAATTTATAAAAAAAGAAGTATTTATTCTTGCAAGAATAGGCCCAGTCGCCACACAGCAGTTACCCTGTGGAGTGAGTGAATGTGTAGCAGAGGCTTTTCCCTGTTAAAATCACTACCTGCATGAGATCTTCACTGTTCCTGAACACATGCCACATTTGCAGGGGAGACATATTCCTGGCAGTTCTGATGCTGTGGTTGTTCCATGGATCACAGGTATGAAGACCCAGTGGAGAGCATACAGGTGGAGCTCGTTGTCTGGATGTAGCAAACCAATGCTTTCCAAACATGAGAAGATGGAATGGAAAACATCCAACACACAGATGTAAACATCTCGCCACAGCCTCTCGATTCTGTTTGAAGAAAAAGCTGTTAAAGCAACACTAAGTAGGATTTTTTACCTTCAAATAATGTTTTCCAAAATCGTTTCAGTGGTCATCAAGTCGTGACAGGGTGAATGGCACTTCTGGATTCATTTTGCGGCCTTTATCAGCCCTATCCACACTATACAAGTTTGCCAGATCGGGTCACGTTTCAATAGTTTTAATGAGACAATTCCGCTTCCAACCTGTAAGGAGACCAGAGTTCCTTAGTGTTACTTTAACTGTCCACAATTAATTGTAGAGTAATTTATAACAAGGACACATTGTCATAAATTCAAAGCAGCAGTCCTTATTTACGTCTATATTCTACACGTTTTTGCAAAACGGATTAAAATCTGATCTTCAATTACGCGCTATATTCAGATATAAAAGAGTGCACGTCACAGAAGCAACAGATTGCCTATGAGCTGCATTTTATTGACCATCAGCTAAAATGTCTAAATCAAAGACTTCAGTAAGAGAGAGCGGCAACAGCCCTGGTAAGATCATCTCATTTCTTTACTTTTAATGAAGATGATTGTGTGTTAAGCGTCTGCTACTTTCTTTCACTTTGATTTGCAATAGTTTTGCGCTAGGCTTTTATGAATAGGCCTAGATGCTCAGCTGCTAAACACAAGCATGTTGAAGCTGTAGTAATGTTTTTCATAGATGTTATGGCAGTTGACTCTGCTTATTGTTTTTTCAAGAATTTTGGCAATCCTGTTTGTCATTTGTATCAGAAATATCAGCTCGTCCCTCAAGCGCCCTTTTTACATTTGTCTAATGCCTGTTAGTTGTCCAAGGTTTTGCCTATATTTGGCGTTGAAAACAGAAACGTCTTTAGATATGGAAAAAAAAAAATCTCAAAAAAAGCTAAATTTTTTTTCACAAAAGTGACCGCCAGTGGTTGGCCTGTGTGTCGCTCTACACAAAATCAATTCTTGGCTTTTTACATACCTTGTTTATGGACACTGCGTCCCGCAATGTGAGAGTTTCGATCGGTTCCTCTGTGGTTTGATGGTGCACCATGAAAGTAGCAACATCTCTGTTTTCACCTCCTTTGTCACTCCCGTTAAAGTATCAAGGACAGCTGTCTCTCCGAGCACGGTGCTGTCTGTACAAAGCGGGGCGAGTATAGTAACGTAGCCCTCAATCACGCTGCAGTGTTTGTGAGAGCTGCCACCTTCTCCAGCTCACTTTACAGAGTGAAATTCTCTGAACTACCTTTATCTCCCAGGACTGTTGTTTAATCTTCCAAAAGTTTTTTGGCTTGGGGTCCTTCACATGCGGCAGCAGCACTTTCCACTGCACAATAACACGGGGCTGCCCGCCGAAGTGCCTGAATTTAAATCGGGGTACTAAACACGGATATCGGCCGATGCCGATATATTAAAAAATGACAAATATCGGCCCGATATATCGGCCTCTTTCCGGGACCTCTATTGGTGGGGCATATATTTTTTTTCTTAATCTAGATTACTCTCACTGTAATCTTGGAATTAATCTAGATCAATCTAGATTAAAATGGCTCATTTGAATTCTACCGAAGGCATTCAGAATATGTGTGTACCCAAATAATGACTAAAAGTAAGTCTTTGAGAACGGGTTTCTGAAGGCCAGGGTGGCACTTAGACCAGGGGCTCATCATCCTGTTACAAAATGCATCACAAAACTGCTTGAGAAAGCAAAGTACTATTATAATTGGTGATGAAAATAAATCATGTTCAATAAGATTGTTGTAAATTTGCTCCCTTTAAGTATTAAGTAAGCGTGTGTGACGTTTTATGGTACCGTACGCAAATAACGTAGTACAGCATTCTCAGCATGTACGGAGTGTAATTGCCCTATTCACGAAGCAACGTCAGTTGAGTGATTAATATCACGTGCACAGCATTCATGTGCAGTGTTAAGTGCAAGAGAAAGTTTTGTGACAAAGTAAGTTTCCTTTTAGGTATATTGTTCATGACACAGATAGTCAATGTATCCCAACTGCGCAAAGTTAGACCATTTTGTAAGGTTGTTCATGTTGAAACGAGCGAAAATAGGAGTGGCCCCTTTAAGAGCTGCGCTCTGTTGAACTCTCTGCAAGTCTATATTTTAGCTGCGCGTCGAGCACCTGCATGTATGCGAGGTTTTTCAGTTTATGTTATTTTCATCTTAATCTATTTGATTTTGATTTTGGCAATAAAGAGCTAGTGAATCGCCTCTGTGAGTCTGTCAATTCCAGCTGCGAGCTATCCTTAATTTTTTTTGTTTCCCTTAACACAACGCGTTACAATGTCTAGTGACCTTTCTAAGTATATTTGATTCTGCTTGCGGCTCGTATTGTTCCACGTTTACTAGTTAAGTGCATTTCTCCGTGAGATATGGCTAGATATACATTCACGCTAAAATATCAAGGTGAAAGTCATCATAGCTTGCGTAGTATAGAGCCAGCTCCCAACCCAACTTTGAGAATAGATTAACGGCAATATTTTTTTTATCGCCCGATAAGAGTCTCACATTAACGCCGATAACGGCCCACCACTAATTTTTAGACATGTTGTTGCAATAGTAGCATTGCCTTCTGATTATACAAAAAAGTGACCTACCCTAACTGTCTTTAAAAACAGTTGAGAAAAAAACAAGCATGGGTCCAAAGTGTATGAATGAGTTATTTTCCATTTCTGGTGTCCAGTTGGCACTTTAGACTGCTCATTGGTGTAAGAATATGTGTGAATATGAACTTTCGAAAAAAAAAAAACTAGTAAGGCGCTATACAAATACAGACCATTTACCATACAGCTTTTCATTATTACACAACACTTGCCTGATTAATTTATGATTCCCATCTATGTGCCACAAGCTGTTTGGAGCAGGCACACTGTAGCATCTTCTTCTCACTGTGTGAAGACTCAATGAGCGCTCCATTACTCCTTGAGGATCGTTTCTCCTCATGGATCGTTGAACTCGTAGTGCTGAAAGGCAAGTGCAAAAAAAATACCTTTTAATTTATTTGAGACTTTAAACAGTGATTTTGGCCTGTAAATAAACCTGAATTTGTTGAAATGCCCACTCCATAACAGCTATTGGAAAGATGAACAACATTTTTCCTTCCAGAATATCTTTCTTAAAAGCTGGCAAAAGTATTTTCTTGCCCCTTCAAACACAAAAATAGGTTCTTACTTTGAATCCTCAGGCATAGTCCATTTAGATGTCCTTGAACCATTTTGTAGCCACAGTTGGGGAACATGTGTTGAATGTCACAAATAATCTTATCAAGTTCTGCATCAGTCATGTCAACATAGAAATCTGAAATTCTGCAATATTAAGGAATAGACTTAGTAACACATAAAGACCAGTTGATTATGTTAGCAACACTGTGAGAAGTAATGTGTAACTTAACTAGGACCCTAATTGATATTTGGTCTCTGACCAAGATGGAATTGATGATAATTTTCTAAAACTAAATAAATGTAAGGTTCCTAACTTTATCAAGTGTGAGTGATAAACTTAACTTTTGACCTTATTTTGAGACTGTGCTCATGTTGGTTGCCACTGAATGGCCATATTGGAAAAGGCCTTGCATCCATATCCTGTGTTTCTGTAATCTTATGAGATTATCAGTCAGCTATACCATGCTCAACATATCTGACCTTTCAGCCTTAAAAATGAGTGACGTCTTTAAATGTGCTTTAGGTCTTTTTCTTATATTTTAGCACAGATGTTCCTTTATGTGTGACTGGTGTATAAAACACCAGTAAAATACAGCCTACAGCTTACATTTAGTGGGCAGTTACTTGGCAACTCTTGTCCTGGCTGGCCCTTCTGCAGTTGTTACAATAACTTAGAAAACACCCCTCCCCAGCATAACATTTCATTAACTGCATGTCATTTTGCACCACTAATCCAGCATCTACCTAATTTATATATTTCATTTGATATAGCTTACTATGATGTTCTAGCAACGCAAGTGACTCATGCCCTCCAAAGCTATTGCACAAGTACCATGACAATGAGACTCTTTGATCGTGCTTGTTTGTCTTAGGTTATGACTTTATGTCCAAACTAGTGAACTTCTGGACCAGTAACTTTTATCGTGGTGCAACCAATTTAAGTATCTAGTAAACGTTATTTAAGAAGCTGCTGTAATGAATATACTTAGTTAAACATAACCGTTACTAGGTGCAACCCATGGCAGGGATATTAACAGCATTAATAACTGTTACAACAATTTACTTTAAACTAATTAAAATTCAGATAGTTAAACTTTAAATTACAAACTTATGTCGTGGTCTCGCATTTCTTTCTCCATATTTTTTTCAGACACCCTTAAAGCAAGGCTATCTTAGTAACAGGGATTGTGCAGCTCAAGATACTTGCGCTTTTTCCCGTACCCCATATTTCTGCAGTCTTTTTGTCAAAATAAGCTAACTGCATTATTGTTCAAATCCACAAATCACTTTTTTTTAAAATGTAGTCGACTTGCACTTGTTCAGACAGTTTAGACTTTAAACTAATAAAATTCAGATAGGTAAACTTTAAATTACAACACCTTATTTATTTTATATATATCATTTATTTTCAATTGTGCGTTCGTATCTTGGCTCGGTCAGCAGTTCAGTCAGTGGTCCTCGCATCTTCTCCATATTTTTCTTTTGGACACCCCTTAGTTAATTAAGGATGCTTTGGAATGTTAAAAGGATAGTTCTTAAAAATTATGTCATTAATGAGTAAACCCGTAAGGGATATAAGATATTTTAGATTTAGTCCAAGAGCTTCTTTGTTCCTCCATTGATACTTATGTGAATGTCCATCGAGAAAGGTAATAAAAACATCTTCAAAGTAGTCCATGGTGACATCAGAGGGGTCCGTAGAATGTTTTGAAGCCTCGAAAATACATTTTGGGTCCAAAAAATATATCAAAAACTAACGACTTTTATATTCAGCATGGCTCCGTGCTCACATCCACCGTGGGGTCTCGTTCTGAGCGCGTTACAACACTGCAGTTTAGTAGCTTCCGGGCGTTCGCGACACGAGATCAATGCATGTAACCTGGAGCTTCTATGAACCGTTCACCAACTCGTAAACTAATCTTGTGAAACGTCTCCGCTCATGGGTTCAACAATAAGCATAATCTACCCAGAAGGCTCTAAGCTGTTAACTTTTTAGACCATGGCGACACTCCGCGAGTTCAAAAATCAAACCAATATCCCGTGGAGTAATTCATTTACTCAACAGTACACTGACTGAACTGCTGGTGAAGAGAGAGAGAAGTAGTTGAAGATCTGAACACGAGCCCGAAGCCAGGGATACGAACGAACATTGACGCGTTCTCGAAGTCCAAGAAAGAAAGAACAGTTTCTGTCGGACGCGTCGGTTCCGAGACCGTAGGAGCTGATTGATACTGCGCATGCGTGTTGAAGCAGCGTGAAGCAGACTGGACAAACAGCGCGTCGAACCGAGTGTGTGGTTCTCTTGTGGTGGATTGATTCTGAACCGATTTGTGGCTACATGTGTGACGCGCGGGGGTGTAAACAGTGGAATGCGTGAAATCAAGTGCCAATCAGTCGCCAATGAAAAGATGAATCCTTACGTCGAGCGCAAAAAGAACTGGTGTGTGTGAACCGTTTTCGGGCAAACCGGTTTTATTGAATCAAACTGTCCGAAAAAGAAACGGGTTCAGGAAAGAAAAATGGAAAAAGAACAGAACTTCCCCTATCACTACCGGTGATCCAAAACCAATCGCAACCGGTTCTGACGCGCAGAACGAGTCAATGTTGCGTTTCGTATCTGGCTAGGTCAGCAGTTAGGTCAGTTTAACTGTTTTTTTTTTTTGATTTAACTCGAATATATTGGTTTTTATTTGAACTCAGAAAGAAGGAAGGAGTAGGATTGTCAGCCATGTTTAAAAAAAGTTAACAGACTTAAGTCCATTTGTGGGATTTAAATGCTTATGTTTGACGCGAACCGTTTCAAACGATTCAGTTAGTTTGTTGTGAATGGTTCAAGACAGATCCGGGTTACACGAGTGATTCGTTCGCGAACCGGATATCAATAAACGCCAGTGCGGTGATCGCGCTGAATAACAGACCCGAGGAGCGAACGGGCGAGAGATGAGGAGAGAAGTCCATGCTGAATTTAAAGTTGGAGTTTTTGATATTGTGTACCAAAAATGTATTTTTTTTTTTTGTTTGATGCTTCAAAAAATCTAACGGGACCCTTGATGTCAAGGCTACTTTGAAGATGTTTTTATTACCTTTCTGGACGTGGACCGTTAACGTACATACATTCTCCAAGGAGAACAGAAAGCTCTCGGACTAAATCTAAAATATCTTATGCTGTGTTCTGAAGGATGAACAGAAGGCATCACGGGTTTGGAACGACATGAGGGTGAATCATAATGACATAATTTTCATTTTGGCCGGGCGTGAACTATCCCCTAACTGCAGACACTGTACTCGGAACCTCCATGGGCCACTTGACCCACTGATATAACTTTTTGTATTCTTAGAACAGGTGATTTTTCTAATTCTTTTGTTTCAACTACACCCCAATAGTGCAGTTGGGTTACAATAAACATGTCAATATGTAACACTGCTACATAAAAAGGAACTAAATACACAACTGCCTTGATAGCTAGATAAGACCCAAATCGCAGATGTCTGCTGTACGAACAGCTAGCGTCCTGTCGAGCTTGCTTTAAAGTTGCTGGTAGCCTGTATGGATCTCCCGGAATCTTGCAAAGGTCTCATGCGCAATAGCAGTCTTTGCGACTTTGGCAGCAGACCAGAGGTTACCTTAATGATAGAGGTGTTGTGTTGAAAAGATCACGCCAAGCTGAACCCAAACTTCCGGATGGTCTTTTTTTTTCTTACTTTTTTTGTTTCAAACGTTCTGAATTGTGGCTATGGAAAAATTACATGAAAACAACATTTAAAAAAGTCCATTATGGTCTGTTTTTCCCTGTAATGAAACGTCATTGTTTAATCCACGACCAATACAACTAAACTAACACGACAATAGATTAAATAAAAATACTGACACTTTGACAGTTAGAATAATCCAACCCTAACTCATTATCTTATCTGCACAACAGATTGTTGTATTCAATACGACGTGCTGGTCTGGTCTGTTTGTCAGCTGCACTGTGTGAAACAGATACCAGGGCCTATTTCCCCCACCAACTGGTGTTAGCACAGGTATAAGGGAGGAACTATTAAATTAGGAGTGGATCCGGACCAAGAAATTGCCAACTATTACACCATTTATCATCATCTATATCAATCATATAAAAAATATTAAATTAAATTGATTTTTATTGGGAATTGTTTCAATCTCTGTCAGTTCCCTTGAAAAGGCTTACCTGAGGAACTAAAACAAACTTTAAAGTGACTAATTAAGATTTGGGTGTAGGTTTGAAACTCTGAGTGACCTTGGATTGTAAAGTTTTTTTTGAAGAAATGGTTATTACAATACCAAAGGATTCTGATGCTTCTTTCAGAATTGTTCATATGTTTTTTTGTGTGCTTTTAAACACAAACAAAAACAAAATAGCTACACATTGTGTCACCATTGGCCTAACAATGGTAGCAGTATTGAACTGATGGAAGAGACGTTAAATGGCAGATTTATTTAACCTCACAACAAAATTAACAAAATGTAATAGGTCTTGAGACCTGCTGGCCAGTATTATGTCATTATTAGCTATAATAGGTTGAATAGGTAGCTATGGAAATAAACAACATAGGCCAATTAACTCACTAGAAGTCAAATTGCTATAGGAGCTGGTGGTCAAAATATGGTGTTACAATTTTAAATTTGTGTAGGTACCATGTAATAAAGTGATTAAACAAAATATTTACAATCAAAATAATAAAAAAACATAGGAGAAACACAAAATATTTACAGACTGCAGTTGGAACTGATTATAAGTGCACTTTGAAGTTATTGTTCACAAGATACAACAACAGAAATCACAGCAAATACCACACACAAGAGCAAAAAGGAAAAGAGAAAAACTGTCCCAGCCATGTTTGGTTTCTGAAGACTAACACGACAACCCACAAGAGTTTATGAGAATTTATACACAAGTCCATTGGTTATTGTCCAGGATGTGCATGTGGGACTGAAGCGCTTAGTCTGGCGGAGACGTGTGTTGGGGGGGACAAGCTGCAGACAACCTTCCTACCAGACCACAATAGGATGGCTGTTCAGTAGATGTTTCAGATGTTAGGCCTCTAGCCATAGTAATTCAGCTCTCACATCATTCATCTCTAGAGAGAGAGAACCTGGCCTGTGGTGTGCAACAACAGGACCAGTAAATAACAAGGCTAATTTGGAACTAAGTTTGCATTAAACTTTAGCTACTCCCACACTCAAATATCATTTCCATGTGTACACAATTTACCATTACAAAATCATTAAATGTACAAGCTACAACACAAACATTAAGTGCCTGACAACATAGTCAAAATACACATTAAAGTTCTATTGCCTGCACAAAGTTCAAATAATTAATCCAACAGTACTGTAATCCTAATTTTCATAATACATGTAAACACACTTAGTGCAAACAAATGGCTTTATAAAGCAACAACAGTGGCAGACTTCACAACAGCATAAAAGGAACTGCAACTAGAGCAGAGACAAAGTTAAAGCTAACACTAATGCTAATGTTCAGCTCTGCTAACTTAATATGTTAGCCTCTAGCATGTAGTTCATTCATTCATTCAGATTACTCACCAGTTCCTCTATGTAAACATAACCTGATGGCGATGGTTGATTCCCTGCAGCCAGTTAAGTTGTTCTAAAAGTTACGACAATATGCTTAACTAAAAACATGAATTGAGCACCAGAGTGAATAGTTTGTATGACACAAACCTATCCACAACTGTCGATCAGCTTCTTCTTCTTCTTCTTTTTAATGTTTAACGGCGGTTGGCATCCAGCATAATTGGTGCATTAGCCACCCACTCTGCTTTCAGTGTGGATCAGACAACAGGTTCTGGTAATTCACCCCATTTACCTTACTGCTCCTTATAAATCCCATATCAATCACTCCCTTCACCATTATTCTATATATTATAATAATAATAATAAAAAAAATTAAAAACACTTGTTATATATATATATATAGTACAATCCTGCTGTTATACCTTCCTCCACAACTCCATATGACTCTGCACTCTATTATAAACCCCTGTGTCCCTTAAGAAAGCCCATAAAATTCTAGTCTGAGCCCTATGTTGCGTGCTCAATAGCCCTTTTTAATGTCATGTCCTGAACCTCTATCTCTCTCAACTTATTCCTCATCCCAGCTCTCTCTGAACATCATACCTGCTGCACCCTAAAGACCACATGCTCCACTGACTCCTCTTCCTTGCACACCTCCACACAATCCTGTGTCATGTTTTTCCTATTAACAGGTGTGTTTGTTTAATATTGTAATGTCCCCAATCTTAACCTAGAGATAACCTGTTTCCTCTCTGCTATTTCCGCCTGAAATCACTGTACCTTCTTTACATCCCCTCCTGGATTTGATATAATTGCCTTCCTTTTCTCTCTCTATCCCACCTCACTTGCCACATTTGATTTACTGTCTTCCACATATCACACTTTTAACCTCTGCTTTTGCTGTGCAGTGACTTGCATTTCTATATTTCCTTTTTTGATGAAATGCTGTCTTGGCTAATTTATCTATGAGTTCATTTCCCCTTATCCTACATGTCCTGGTACCCATACAGAGTGTATTCCTTCCTTGATTAAATATTCTTGTAACTGGATCAGTAGGACTTCATACAGTATAATGTACCTTAATTTTTTGAATAAAATGATTATATACTTGTGTAACACCTCGACGATGAATCTGAACAAACTAATACTTTATGCTACTCCTGACTCTTTCCACCCAACGTACAGCGATTAATATTGCCAGCATTTCCACTGTACCAAACCCCTAACATATTAAAGGTTCTTCTATTATTAATTCAATTCCTTTACTTGGAACCACTCACACTCAATCCTGTTATCAGTCTCTGGTTCCTTAGCGCCATCTGTATAAAACCTGGCGGTAATCATTATACTTTTTCTGCTATCCTATTGTTGAACACCATTTTTAGATTTATACCTCCCTTTTGCCCTCCTTTTTTCCCTCCAACACATACCAATCTACCTCAGGCCAAACTAACTTCCAGGGAGCCATCTCTGGATAAACAATTAGCAACTTACCTCAAATTAAAACTCCTAATCTTTAGCCTGATCCTACCAAAGTTTTCCTTTTTCTCCTTTCTCCCATATTCCCAGCCTTCTTGTAACATTGCCTTAGTAGGATGAGAACTATTATGCCCCTGTAATCCTGCCCAATAATTTGCTAATAACTGCTTCTCAGCCTCTAAAGGATATTCTCCTGGCTCTACCTAATGCTGATACTGGGGTAGTTTTAAAAGCTCCACAACACAGCCCTAAGGGGCTCATCCCTGGATAACATCGTTTTTTTTAACAGAGATTGAGCTGCAGAACCAAAACCACACACATCCATAATCTAACACTGACTGGATTAGGGGCCATATATTTTCTTCTATTGCTAATCTTACTTGCACCCCCATTCTTTTCCTCCTCAAATACTCATTAAGGTGGCTTGAGAAAGCCAACTTACTGATCTACTATTTAAACTTATTAAGTTGGCTTGAGAAAGCCAACTTACTGATCTACTATTTAAATCTTTATTATTATTACTTTCTGAGACTAAAATACCCCACTCTATCTCCCAGCACTAACTCTGCAGACTTAAATTCAGCACCAGATCTTCTGACTCATCTGACTGCAGTTGCTATATCTTTTCTTAACTGATCAGACTTAAGGTTTTAAGTAAAAATGAAGATTAAAACATCATAATTCCGCGGTGACTTTCGCATTGACGGACGTTCAGCGAGACAAGCTCCAACTGTCACCACCTAAATTCCAAACAAACTAGTCCATTATACTCAATCAAGCTTCACTTCTGCGGCCTATTTCTAATCCATTTAAAACTCATTCAAACTTCATCTATCGGTTTATTTCTAATCTATCTATCTATCTATCCGACCGATCTATCTATCTATCTATCTATCTATCTAATCTATCTCAACTGACTCTATCTATCTATCTGTCCACTCTAACTAACTATCTAACCATCACTATCTACCTATCATCTTGACCTATCTATCTACTATCTAGCTATCTGACCTGTTAGTCTATCTATCGCGTTATCTGAACACAGTCATCTATCTATCATATCTATCTATCACTATCGTATCATATCTATCTATCTATCTATCGTTATGCTAGCACATGCATACAAGAACATGCTAGCGACATGACTAGTACTTGCTAATCATGCTAGAACATGCTAGTTCATAGTCACTCCGCTAATCATGCTAGAAACATGCTAGCGACATGTTAAACTAGTCGTCTCTGCTAATCATGCTAAAAACATGCTAGCCGACATGCTAGTCATGCGCTAAGAAGCATGCTGAAACAGCTACGCTATGTCACTAACTCGCTAATCATGCTAGAAACATGCTAGCGACATGCCTAATTCACTCGCTAATCATGCTAGAAACATGCTAGCATTTATGCGTCATCTTCAATTGCTAATCAATGCTAGAAACATGCTAGCGACATGCTAGTCACTCGCTAATCATGCTAGAAACATGCTAGCGACATGCTAGTCACCGCTAAATCATGCTAAAACATGCTACATCATCGGAATGCTAATCGAGTCACTCGCTAAAACCTGCTAGCGACATGCTAGTCACTGTGCTAATCATGCTAAAAACATGCCAACGACATGCCAGTCAATCATGCTAAAACATATGCTAACATGCCAGTCATGCTAATCATGTGACATGCTAGTCACCGTGCTAATCATGCTATACCATCATGCTAGCGACATGCTAGTCAAATGCTAATCATGCTAGTAACATGCTAGCCGACATGCTAGTCATGCTAATCATGCTAGTGACATGCTAGCGACATGCTATTATTAAACTTCAGCTAAACATTCTGCTAAAACATGTCTAGAAACAATGCTAGTGACACTATGCTAGTCACATGCGCCAATCGATGCTGTAAACATGCTAGTCACTGCTAGTTGGCATGCTAATCATGCTAAAACATGCTATTAAGCACTTGCTAATCATGCTAACATGCTAGTATTCACACGCTAGTAACATGCTAATCATGCTAGATAACATGCTCGTCAGAGTTGCTAATCACTGCTAGAAACCATGCTAAGTGACATGCTAGTCACTCTGCTAATCATGCTAAAACATGCTTCGGAGTTTCAGTGCTAGTCACTTGCTACTATATGGCATGCTAGAAATATGCGCAGCAACATGCTAGACATTTGGGCTAATCGAATGCCTGCAACATGCTTGCCCGCACACGTCGTACCATCACGTCGCTACTCTTTAGACTCATGCTTCGACAGCTAGTCTGGCCTAACTAATCAGGCTAGACCATGCCTAGCGACATGGCTAGTCACCCATCGCAATCATTAGCTATCTACCAGCCCTACATCTGCTAGTGACATGCTAGTCGCTATAATCATGGCTAAAACCATGCTAGCGATCTGCTATTCATTTGCTAATCATGCGAACGACATG
The DNA here is from genome assembly GCF_018340385.1 of Cyprinus carpio. Lineage (NCBI taxonomy): Eukaryota > Metazoa > Chordata > Actinopteri > Cypriniformes > Cyprinidae > Cyprinus > Cyprinus carpio. The sequence goes on from NW_024879254.1 coordinate 352,090, forward strand.
GCTATCGATCGGTCTAGTCTATGTCGCTACAACATACTATGAACATGCTATCACGTGCTAATCATGTCTAAAACATCTATCGCCATTCTCGTCTGTTGCTAATCACGGCTAGAAGTCACTGCTAGTTAGACACATGGTATAACGTCATCGCTAATCATGCTAAAAACATGCGATACATGGCTAGTCACTTGCTAATCAATTAGCTAGAAACATGCTAGCGACATGCTAGTAACTTTCCAATCCATGTCTAGTTGACATGCTACGGTTACGTTACATGCATGCCAGATCATGCTAACGACATGCCTAGCCAGCTTGTTATTAGTCACGCGAATTGGCGTTAGAAACATGCTAGCTTACAAACTGCTAATCGCCAGAAATATGCTTAGCGAATATGCCAGTCCCCGCTAATCGGCGCCAAACATGCGCATGCCAGTCACCGCTAATCA
>NW_024879254.1:353314-365814 GCF_018340385.1 Cyprinus carpio
AAGATAATTTAGGAGAGCAAGAAAAATGACTCATTTTCATCAATATTGAATACAAAGAGTGCAGGTAAAGAGATGGTACAGTACACACAGTAAGAAAGGAGAAATATTGTAGCTAAAGAATTTTTTTTAATATTTATTGAATATGCCCAAAGGATGAAATAGAGAATCCAATATAAAAATCCAGTACTAAGACAGAGGGAAGAGGAAGTGTGAGATGGAAGATTGTTAATATTTTAACTATTGGATAAGTGAGAACGACTAGTCAAACACCTCCTGCTCAATGAATGCTAACAAGAGTAAAATTAAAATCAGTAAAACAGATCATTTTCCAAGAAAGTTATGAATATATACTATAAAATATATAATAGTAAAATAGTTATGGGGGCTGGAGACAGTGAGCTATACCCACCCAGCAAAAACTCAAAAACATCAGAAAATTTTTTTCGTTGAAAACTGAAAGGTGTCTATAAAAAGACATCAAAATTACGTCTAAATGTGGTTGTAAAGTTACTTTTGTAAAGACGTCTTTTCAGGCCTAATTACAACCGTGAATTATTTTTATATTTCTAGTTAATATTTTCATAATTACTGTCAAAATAGGGAACAATTCACCAGAAGAGGACCAAAACATTTATTGACAACATTAAATACATCTTCACGGTTTAAAAAAAAATAAATAAAAATATAAAAACTTTCCTGACCACATCTTAAGCCTGCATTGATCAAATGTAACCGTTAAAAAAAAAACAGTAATGTGTGATATCTACAACAGAAATAATTGTTTTCTATATGAATGCATTGTAAAATGTAGTTATCCATGTGAAACTGAATTTTCAGGCCTCATTACTGCAGTCTTCAGTGCTCACATGGTCGTCAGGAATCATTATGCTATGCTGTTTGCTGCTCAAGAAAACTTTATGATTATTTATCAAGTGTTGGAAAACCGTTATGCTGTCCCGATTTTTGTGGTGGAAACCATGATATTTTTCAGTATTCTTTGAAGAGAACTTGCAAAAGAGCAGTATTTATTTGAAAACAGTTTTTTTTTTATCAATTTTTTTTTTTAAAAGTCTTTACTGTACATTTTCATCAAATAATCCATCTTTTCTGTCATGAACAGATTTTTTCAAAAACAATAAATCTTTAAAATATTGAACATGTTATATAAAACCGAAACAATTACCAATTATACAACCATCATTAGAACAGTATTTCACACAAAAAATGTAAATTCTGTCATTAATTACCTCATGTTGCTCCAAAAACCCATAAGACTCTTGTTGTGCAGAACACAAATGAAGATATTTTTTAACAGATGCCTTGTGTACACAAAAAATCAGCAACAACAAAAACAAAATATGTCTTTATTCAAAAATTATGCATCTCCAATGTATTTTCACAAAAGTACCATGAGATGGCCCAGCTCTCACGCTAACGCAACACTGATTAGGGGTGTAATGATATCACAAAACCGAACCCGAAAGAGTCGCGATACAACACCCACGCTACGAATCGCGGAACTCTCGGTGGCGTTACAGTGGTACTTCATGCCTCCTGCTGCCCATTGTTGAGGTAATGTCACTTATCTCTAACTAACTAATCTATTAATTTTAAACAATTGTCTTTCCATTACATTTTTATTAAAGTGTATTGGTAACGACTAATAAGAGCTTTTTACAATGCTGTTCTAAATATTATATTCCAAAGTTTACTGTTTTCCAAGTGCATGTTATGTCACGTGACTTGGGAATTTTTTTGTGAGGAGCGTCCACAGTCGGGGTACTACTGTATACGCAGGATGGCTGCTCCGCCTGAGATTGCAGATCCCCCGGACACATTTAAGTCTATTGTGTGGGAACTTTTTGGTTTTCCAGTGGGGTACAGGAATGGAATTTGTGTTGTAGACAAAGCACACACAATCCGTCATAACTGTTTTTTCACTCACTTATACGACAGGAAACACGTCTAATAAGCGCCCCAGATAGCACACGTACGTTGCGGAGACGTCTGTGCGATGTCGTCTTTTGCATCTGGCAGATGTATATTTAGGGCGTTTGCTCATCTGGCATACGTCGCCGAGTATATCCCTGCCCCGCTGTTAAGACGACGCCTAGCCTATGTATTCCAGACGTAAATAATTAGAACGTCTAGGATCCGCTCTTTAAACGATGTTAATCAGATGTTCACGTCTGCAAGATGTCTGATTGATGTAGAACAGACATCGTTTTATCAAAACTTCCCCCTCCCATTATTTTAATAAAATACCTTTGCGATGTATTTTAAATAATCCTCCCTCATGGGCATGTTACAATTACCAAACATAATAATTAATAAATAAACCACACGATCAACTAAAGATAATTACATTTGTTGATTTTATTTATAATAAAAAAAATAAATAACAGGCAAAAAAAACATTTGATTTATACAAAACAAGATAACAGTTTATGCAAACAACAATACACTATTTGTAACTTATATACAGGCATTCCAAAAAAAAAAAAAAAAAAAACCTAAGTTAAATCCTCCCTGGGGCCAAGCGTAGGAAATCTTTAATAAATTTGTCCGCGTCTGCTTCGGTTGGAGACAGAAGGACGGGGTTTCCTCATAGCTGAAGCTGTATGTTAAAAGAAACAATTACAAAAATGTAACAAAGATCGAGCAAGCTGGCTTTCACTTATATTGCAATGAACGTCAGGATATTTTTTTTCTTTATCTGGTTTTTCTGAATAAATCAGTGACAAGTTATCTAATAGCATCAAAGAACAATTAATATTAGCTGCTGGTTCGACGCCAACAGCCAAACAAGAAGAAGAAGCACGTGAACTATGCACGTGAGTTAAGTGCGTTTTTTTTGCGGCGTCAAAGCTCTTCCCGCGTTTATCAACCTAACCATGTGCCCGTGCTGTGCAGAATACACGTCTAGATTAGTTGCAAGGGAAGATTTGCTTAAGGAGCTGTATATTTAAAAACTAATTGTTGTGTCCAGCGATCGGTTTTATAATAAACCTCCAAATTAAGTTGTGTATGATGACTATTACACCTGTTTGTTAATTAGCCAAGTAACGTTACGTTACTACATAAGTTGTTTCCGTTCGTGCGTTGTTAGTTGGGCAAAAATGGATTTCTAAAGGGGTTAACTCATGTTTTAAGATCTCTAATTTCAGTTTTTTCACAAGTATTATTTTTCTAAATATTTTTGATAATGGCTGATGCCAGTCTCAGGTTATGTTTAACCAATTTGAAACCTGTTTACAATTACATTATAGTTGTACTGACTAATGTTGTAATGACAGCTCCGCCATTAATTCTATTGATTGTATTTGTACAACATTATTGAACTTGCCTACTAGGAGCGCTCCGATGTGTGATTTTCGGATGCCACCTCTCTTGTCTCCCCCTCCCGCCACCAGTTTCAACTGCCGGGCGACGTCAGTGGAGAACACCTTGGAGCAAATCCTCCATACAGTTTTCTTTCATGCGCGGCCCGCCACTGATGGATAATCTGTTCACCTTCAACAGGGACATTTTAAAGTCATATTTTAGCATTAAATTGACCTGTATTCTATACACATCCAGTTAAAAGATTGGAACAACTAAGATTTTGAAATTTTTTTTGTTTTGTTTTTGTTGAAAAGAAGCCTCTCATGTTCACCAAAGATGCATTTATTTTATTGAAAATGCAGTATAATTTAATATTATGAAACTATTTAGAGGAACTATATTTAACTATTTTAAAATATAACTTATTTTTGTGATGCAAAGCTGAATTTTCTCAGCATGGATATGATCAAATCTAAGTTATATGCTGATTTGCTGCTCAGAAACATTTATTATTATTATCAAAGGTGAAAATGGTTGTACTGCTTCAAGTTTTTGTGTAAACCATGGTGCACTTGCTAGAACAGTGTTATATATTTTGCTGACTTGTGTACTTACATTATCCGAGATTCCCAAATGTTTCGAAGAATGTTTAAATCCAGAGAAATAAGCAATTTTAACTAGTGACACAAACCGTGTCACATATGTTTAAATAGGACCGGTGATGACCGCACAGAGATAGGATTATAACAGAACTTTCAAATACATCTAGTATGATACGCCAACATAACATCTGATTTTAACCACTGCAAATCAGCGTTATTTCTAATTTTCAAAGATTCCTTTCCATAAAATATAATGAGTAGCAAAAACTGGTTTTGATGATAATTAACACTGATAATATGAACCATTATTAATAACTGCCATTAATAATTGCTATAATTAACTGATCAGCATATTCTAATGATTTTTGAAGGGTGTTGTGACACTGGAGGCTAGGGATTAATGAGTATATAAAAAATTTTAAAATAGCTTATTGGAATGTTTCAGAGTATTACTGTTTCTGTTATATTTTTCATTAATTTTATACATTAGTAAGTAAATGCAGTGCGCATTAGAGACTTCTTTCAGCAACATTTCAACTTAATCATTCCATGCTTTTGACTGGTAGTGTGTAAACATGCACACACACGTTTAGCACACAAACAGTTTGTTTACATTTTGTTAGTAGTTGTAGGTTTGAAAGTTTCAGTGATTTCTTACCATTCTCTGCTGCAGAAAACCCTCTGTCTACCAGTCTTTGTTCCAGCCTATCTAGGTCTGCAGTAGATGCTAGAGGAAAGACAACACCCTCTTCCCTCTTCAGCCATCTGCGTTTGGGGTAACAACATGCCTGTTCCCCACTAGAGACTGGACCAAGTGAAGTCAGATGCTTGATCTTCATGTCCATTTTTCTCTAGAGTTTCCAGAATTGCCCTTTCTACAGCTGCAATACATAAGATAATTTAACTTGGTATGTAGCTTTGATGAATGAAATGATGCATTTTGCAACTTATTTAAATTAATAAATAACGTACATGTACATTGACTTGGTACAGTACTCAAAATTTTCCTGTCTCCCACCAGAAGTACCTGTAAGTATGAATTTACTGTAAGGTTTTAAAATGTTAGATGTAGTGTTACATGCATCTGCCTTGATGTTATCAAAAGAATGTCACATTATTTTAGGGTAAAATGTTTACCATTTTAAAAAAAAAAAATATCCTGACCTTTATTAGCATTTCAGTGTTTTCTGGTTTGCTAAAGAGCCTCACTGGAGCTCAAAATGGAGTTGGTAAGTAAAAACTTAAAGTAAGCTAATGATGATGGTTTCAACATCAATAATAATAAAACAAATGGGTAACTTACTCAGTGTCCTTCCTTGATGGTCACCTGAGGGTCTCAGGACAGAAAAGGTGTGCTCTATGGATTGAACACAAAATATTATGTTATTCAGTTTTAGATTGTGCTAAGGGCTGTGAATTAGTGTTTTCCTCTCCTCCTTATTTCTATTTAATGTTCTTGCACCTTGTGTGTCAGGTGGATGAGCACTCCAGCTGTCACCATGATGGTCTTCCTGAGAGACGCCCACTGGAGCTGAGAAAGATGGAGTGGGTGAGATTTGCTTGTTTACTCAGAAAAGTAAATGCATGATATAAAATTCTAGCTAATTGAATTTCAGAAAATAATAAAAACAAAGAAAAATATGTATTCAAATCTATTTTTTTAAAGTAAAAATCATGGCATCAATGCCATCCAGAAGAAAATAAGTCACTAAATGGTAACATGTACACAAATCAGTCAAAGCTTTTTTGAACAGTAAGATTTTTAAGTGTTTAAAGAATTATCTTATGTTCACCAAGCTTTGCATTTATTTGATCCAAAATACAGTAAAAGCACTATTACTGTGAAACACATTTTACTATTTAAAAAAAAGTGCTTGATACAATAGTAGGGGTAGAGATCTTTAGCTCACCATTTACGATCCGTGAAGGAGGGGGGAAGGAGGTACGTACAGATTTCTGGAGGACACGATCCGATTCCAGAACGATTCTTGATCTATCCCCCGGAAGTATACCCCCCCCCCGCTTATAATTAGTTTACCAACTTGAGAATCTTAAAATCCTTACATTTACATATCCTTACATAAGTACTTTCACACAATTGAAAAAATAACTACAACAGTTGTATGTAAAGAATTGTAAACTAATATAAGATAACTAACTAGCATTCATTATAGTATATTAATTTATCTGTCTAAATCATCTTGTCTCACTTACAAATTTGACTGGTAAATGATGAAGAATGATAGCCTTTTGTATTGAATTGCATTGCATATCAGGGATGACAGATTGATAAAAAGACATGCTATTTGTGACTAGATGTAACTTTTGATACTTTCCAGTTAAAGTGTCTCTCTGATTGATTTAGCCCTATCAGTACGGCTCCCATGAAAAAAAAATAGTGAAGACCTCTGACAGTCTTACAAACATTTAGTAAGAATGTAGTAGAATGTCATGTTACATTTTATGTTATGTAACATTTTGCACTTTAACCTCAAGAGGGAAATCCTGATCAAATTCCAGAAGGTAAAATCAAAACAAAATGAAGTTATAACTTCATGTGAATATTGATTTTAAGTGTGGGGGTGGGGGGGGGGGTCGATTTAAATCGTAAAAATCAATTTTTTGTGAAAAAATCTGGGATTTTTTGTTTTTTTTTTTTTTATATAGGCCATATCACTTACCCAGCCCTACTAGGTTATTAAAAAGCTGACTTTTCACAGTGTATGCTCCTAAACCAGCTTCAACCCTAATTAAGCACACCTGAACAAGCTCATAAAGGTCTGAAGGGTTACTAGAAATTTACAGGCAGGTTAGTTTTAATTAGGATTGGAGCAGAACTCTGCTGCAGCTCTCCAGGACCAGAGTTCGCCACACCTGGTCCCTACACCCTTCTTACCCAGCTATTCATGGTAGATAACCATTTTAATCATGTGTCCATTTGTGTCATTTCAGAACTTTACAAAACCGTTATAGCGATCAAATGTAATTTACTCGGTGTTCTTCCTTGGTAGTCACCTGAGGGTCTCAGGACAGTAAAGGTGTGCTCTACGGATTAAACAAAATATTATTCAGTTTTAGATTGTGTGAAGGGCTGTGAATGCTGCGGTCACACAGACTTTTGAGCAGCGGCAAAGTTTCCTTGGACGCTGCAAAAATTGTGATATGATGTCATGCTCTGCAGTGTTGTTTTTTAAAAAAAAAAAAAAAAATTAAATTAAACACACAACGCATAATAATACATTTAAAATGTAAAAACACAATAACTACTCCCCTTTCCTGCAGCGCTGCAGTTTTACATACATGTTCTTTTAATTCAGCTATTATGCTGTGATGTATCAAACGGCTATTGGTCATACAGCTATACACGTGATGTGAATTCGCAGGTCAAGAGTTCAGCAAGCTTGAACTTTAAAATGCAGCGAAATGCGAACCTTTTCACACAAGCTTGCGTTTCCGATGTTTGCATCATGCATTCAGAATAGTTTTAATGGAAGTCAATAAAAGTTCAGTGTGATAAAGTCTAAATCATGAGCCATGTGAAATCATGCAGATCAATATAAGAAAATTTGAGGGGAGTGGGGTTGGTGGTCATGATGTTCGAAATCCAGGGTTTTTCCTGGGTCAAAAATGGTCTTCGTTGGTGGCTGACGGTCATCCACACAGTAAAAAGAACTCTATCCACGTGATTTGCAAAATACTACAATAAATTTTAAACAAATGCAATGAAACAGTATGTGAATTTTGCTTATCCTATTAGTTAATGAAATATAAAAATAATCACTGTCAAGTAGGGCTGGACCAGAATATTCGATTATTTGAATATTCGTTTGGTGGGTTGGCATTTGATTTTCAATTTTGAGACTCTAATATTCTTTTTCATTCAACCTTGAATATGAATTGCCCATGAGTGAACGTCATGATCAACGTGAGGCGTGCCGCTTCTAGCTCCAGGGTTCGTACAAGGTGCTTTAAGTGCTTGAAGTACTTGAATTTGACTTTTTGAAATATAAGTCCTGGAAAACCCTTGAAAACAGCCATATTTTTGAGAGGGTACTTGAAAAATACTTGGATTTTTAAAGGGCAGTATATAAGAAATAAGTGTTATTTTTTCCATCGTTAAAACAATATTTTTACGCAAAATTAACGATGCAGTGCGTCTGATATAAATACAGAGCCGTTTCTCCTGGCTTTTAGCAGCGCACGAGATCTCGCATTATTACTCCTTGAGGTGAAAGGCAGTCTCGCGATATTAGTAAAAGCTGTGTTTGTGGTAAAACATTTGATAGTGATTGCTTTATTTTGTTCGGTCTTTTATTGTATGTGCTGTTCGTTTGGGTTTCCTTTGGGAACGCATATAAAGTGTGACGTGTTTTGTGTTGCGCTGTTATCATTTACAAGCGTGTAGTGCATGTCCATCTCAGCTGCTCGGGACACAAACTCTTCCTCTGCATATGCTGTGAGTTAGGGTTGTTTAACATTCATCTAGGAAAACTTTGCATGTTATCTCACTAGATTTGTAACTTAAATCATTTATAAACCTATGCCAACACAGGAGAATTCATCAACATATTTCTAAGTATGCGATTTGTTGTACATTGCATTGCGATTTCAAAATAAAAGTTCAAACCCTCACTCTGAGTTTGCATGTGGCCAAATATTAAAATGACATGGATTTAAAACGTCCTTGAATCAATCTGTTAAGTGAAGCATGGCCAGACTGTTTGCCCCTCTGCAGGTATTTGTTATAATACATAATATACTTAAGTTGGTTATGTTAATATTTATTGAAGGCATATTACATTATGTAGGCCTATTTTATCAGGGTTGTTCAATAAAACCATGTAATATATATGTTATACATGTTATATATAAATTGTTCATATTGAAATAGTTTTTCACTTAGGTCTATTTGTTTTACTAAAAAATATCAGATTACTCGATTGTCAAAATAATCAGTAGATTGCTTGATTACCAAAACAATTATTAGTTACAGCCCTAGATTAGTTAAAATATTTAAAAATACAACTGCCCATACGAAAAGGTAATATATTCACATATATGTGAAACACTGTTAAATATATTGACATATATTGTGAAAATATATTTTCAAAATACATTAAAATTCAAGCTGACAAATTCATATAAATGTGTGTACATACTACATGTGACAATATATTTCTGTGTCATGTCATAAAAATATACTTGACATGAGGCATAAAATTGTCACTTATATTTTTTCTTAATCAATAGTATGGTGTACATATTAGGACATCCTTAGACCTCAGTTATGTAACAAAAAAGCATCATACCTCAGACTAAAAGGCTTCAGGTCTCAGGAAAAACAACGTCATGTGTCAAGTCTCGTACAATTAGGCATTGGGTGAAACAGCCTCAGACAACACGTTAAAATATCATTTTAAAAGATAATGTTGTAGATAGAGATATATTTTTGCTTTGGCCAATAACTCAGAAGTGTGGTCTATCAATATCAGGTGGTATTTTGTACAAATGAAGAAAGACTTCAGTATAATTTCACTTTGAACACAAGTTGCACATTTTTACTTTTTACCCCGTCGGTTGGGACAAAAGTAACACAGCAATAAAAGCTAAAAAAAAATTTTTTGTGTGTGTGTGTGTAATTCATTTTAAATTTAAGTTTCATCAAATGTTTCAAAACCCAACTGGACAAATTTAAATTGTTTAAAATATTTTTTTTTATTGCTATAATATAGTTATTTATTGCTTTTATCTATGAAAAAAGGCAGAATAAAATACTCAAGCACTTTATAGTGTTTTTTTTTTTTTCAGATACCCAATTACAGTCAAGAAGTACCTAAACAATGGCAGCAAGAATGCAGGCTGTTATGAAAGGCATAGGAGGCCATTTTTTTGTTATGTGAATAAATACTAGCCTACTTTTGTAAAGCACTGTTTTCATAGCATTCAGTTGTCAATAAAAAAAAAGAAAAAGAAAATGTATCTTTTTTTAACTGATTAATCGATTAATCTAAAAAATAATTGGCCAACTAATCGATTATCAAAATAATCGTTAGCTGCAGCCCTACATATGCGTCCATTTTATTCGAAGACTATATAAGATGGTTTTCAAAACAATATTAATAGTAAACCGGTCAGCTTTTTCTGTGGTGATTTGCGTGTGTTTACACTGCGTGCTCCTGACCGTGTCCTAAAACATGGCGGAATCCAACGCAGCGTGACGTAGATTCCCAAGCTCTATACTTTAAAGCAGCTACTGTACAGTATTTAACATTAAGAAATTGTGAATTGATTAGAATTACAACTTTTCTACTGTACATAATTTAGTGTTCTGTATATATATATATATATATATATATATATATATATATATATATATATATATATATATATATATAAATTACAGTTTTAAATTTTTACACTGGTTATGATCAAACAGAACATCCCGATTGATATTAGTCTGCAGAAAAACAGCAACGGCCTGAATAAAAATGCAAATTCACTTTTTAACAGTAGGCGCAGAACATCAAAGCCATTTCCCCGGTAACATCTGTACACAATTCCACATACCCTTTTGTCTGAGGCAGTTTCGCCCGATGCCTAATTGCATGAGACCTGACATCTGACGTTGTTTTTCCTGACACCTGAAGCCTTTTAGTCTGAGGTATGATGCCTTTTTGTTATATTACTGAGGTCTAAGGACACCGTACAATTGAGCTACTTTATTGCTACATTTTTATTCTTATCTACACCATGTACCATTTCTCGATTAGATTAGATTAGATTAGAACAAACTGAATGCATTGAAACATTGGAATGTTTATTGTTGGTATGCTTTCATATTCTCATCCCATTTACATACTTGAGATACATTAATACATTCAAACAGTGTATTATAAAGTTTCAGGAAAGGCATTTCATCTGATATTCTGATTTAATTTACTACACCAGCACTGGCCTAATGATTTAAGAAGCAGATCAGGTACTAACCCATGTAAATTATCTAAGTAAACACTTCTACTACTGAGAGTATCCTCAGTGTGGTAATCTCAATCTTAAAAAAATAAATTAATAAATAAATATTATTTTACTAATACTATTCACATTTTATCAAAAATGAACCAATGGGGGAAAACAGTTAATGGTTGATTCTTTCTTTCAGCAGCAGCACTGCATTTTCTTTAATGTCAGTCTTTTATGTAGTCAACTCAAAGCGATTAAGAAATTTGAAAATGTAGTCCACTTTCAGTCGTGGTAGACACAAAAACAAACCCTTCTGTTTGATCTTGCTGGCAGAAATGGCAGTTAGATGGCCAACAGTTTTAGCTATAGCAACAAAATGGCAAGGGTTGCTTAAGGATGAGAAAAAAACGATGCTTTTTCTTCTGAAGATAGTTACCAATGGCATAGCACATGCCTCCAGTCCCCAGGTCTGCAAAGATAAACCTTCTCACCAAGAAGGCAGAATCATCATCATCTTTAAGGAAGACAACATGAGAGTTTTTCTTTGTCTCCCTGGCATAATCCCCTGCATGTATTATTTCTCCATTAACTACTATTCTGTCATAGTAGTGGACAATGTCTTTCTTGAAAGTGTGCACAAGGCTGTGAAGTGCCAGATAGTCATCATGTTCTATCAGTTTTATTTGTGGTCTGCCAAGTGCAGTGACTCCTTCAGACCGTTCCACCCTTTGAACTGCCTTCTTAGATATAGTTATTAGTTGAAATGAGTCTTTGACCTCAAAGGGGGCATCACTCATCAAGGATTTGCCAAATACTGGAAGCACCTTCTCTAACAGAAAGGTTCTGCAAATCTGCAAAGCTACACCCTGTGTGCTCTTTACCATGTCAAGCAATTCTCTGTTGTAGTTTTCAAATATGAAAGCAGAGTGAGTCCAGAGTGGCCCCCAATCTTTTACACTTTGGGCTAAATGCAGACAGAGATGAATGTTGAATGTCATATGGCAGACGTCATATAGTGCTTCTGCTTCCTGCGCAAATGCAATAAGCAGATTTTCAGACTCTGTGATCTCCTCTGAAGTGATCGATTCTAATAGGAGCAAACCAACACCCTTAATAAGTTTTGCCCAGTTGACAAGGTACTTTTCAGGGAGTGTGCCCTTTAACACAGGTACACTGTAGAAGAACAACCACATGTACCACTCGTGTGCTTTCCAAAAATGCCTCTCAGTCACAGATCGAGGGATTCTAGAAACACCACAGGGTGGTTGAATGCTGCAAAGTCTATCATCTACTTCTGAGACAGACCTTCCAATATACCATGGCTTTCCATTGTTCTCACTACAGAACCACAGGTTAGTGTAGGCCCCGGCAACACCAAGTAGGACACAATGCATGTAGTCTGGAACACAGCCATGTATGATGTCAAAGCCTGGCAACAATGAGAGTTCTGAGGGCCCTTTAACACCCATTACAGGTGTGCACTTTTCCAGTGCCCTTTCTGCAAAACTGTTAGTTTCTTTTCAGTTTTCTTTTTTTAAAGTTGTTTTTCTGCAATTTTGTTAGTTTGAGTGTGTTTTCTATGTTGAATTTTTTTTTTAAAAGGGTTGAACATTG
>NW_024879254.1:370814-410116 GCF_018340385.1 Cyprinus carpio
AAAGGAGCTTGCAAATGTGATATTGATTTAATACAACAGTTCAGTAAACAAGTACTGCCTGATTTTGTTCTATTTCATCAACGAAAATAGTTCATAAATATAGTAACAGCTCAGCTGTTGCGCATCTCTAAACGCAAACACAGCTGAGTTTCATTCATTCAGTGAAAGTGTGTTTTTGAACTAATCTAGTGAGTCAGTGATTCATGATTACTCACTCATAAAGACAGTCACTTGCTTCATTGCTGAATGATTCAGCCGTTCAAACGAATCAATTTTAATGAATGATTCAGTGATCAAATCAGTGACTTGCCGCCACTTGCTGGCAGTTTCAGTTTCATTTTTAGCTTATAATTTAAATTTTTAATCATTTAATATTTCTGTATTCAAAATTTGACATTTAAAACTATGAATCTCCACATGAATTTACATGAACTTCTGAAAATGTACCTACAAGCCACTTTTGTGTTCTTCTGTGCACCCTCTGTCATAAAAATAAATGTTTTATTAATACTAATTTCATATGATTGGTAACTTATCTGTCTTATGCTACTTCTTATGATATTGTTTTAAACAGACATTTTAAAAACTTATAAACATATTTTTTTTGAATTTGACAAGATGAAAATGATGCCATTGTGAAGGTATAAAGAAAATACCCCTGTAAGACACTTTAAGGAGTCACATGTCCTCTTATTAGGAAGGCTAATTTTGTGTTCAGAATTTTTGATTATTGATCACAAGGTGCTCCTAATTCTTTTAAATTAGGAGGACAAGCGCTCCTAAAAAGAAAAGTAAGCATAGAGCCCTGTGTAACAGTATCTGCCTAAATAAACCTTCTGCTGTCTTTCATCATACAGTGAAGACTATCCAGTGTTATTTTACAGTTGAACAGATTATATTTAGACCTGACTCAAAACATTTCTTGTTATTGTTTTTTTTTTGTGTGCTATTGTTTGTCATTAATTTACTTGTTCTTATTTTTTTTATTTATTTATTTTTTTTTTTTTTTTATATGTGTGGGTTTTTATTTTTTTTTTTTTTATTTTTGTTTTTTTTTTTTTTTAATTTTTATAAATCTGTGTGTGGGTGATTCTTGGGTGTTTGGGGTGCGTGTTCCATGAGAAATAGTCCTGGCACCACAGCTGGAAACAATCCTAGGAAACATTAATTACAGGAAGAAAAATCTGCTCTTAAACTGGGTGTGTGATGTGTATGGGTATGGAATGGGGTTCGGTTGGAAATTTTTCAGTCAAAAGATTTTTGTTGTTGTTGCTTTAAAAAGTTCACTTATAATTTTGTCTCATAATTTTCATTTACTGTAGCTGAGAATCTATAGTTAGTCACCTGATCTTTTTACCTACACCCAGTCTTGTTGTCTTAATAGAGCTTTATAGTAAGGAAATAATAAAACACAAACTTACCATTCTCAATAAATGTGTGTAAGAATCCTGTGATCCTACACTTATCTTCCAAAGATACATCACTGTCTTCATCTTCATCCTGTGTAGGCCAGTTTATCTTGTCCAGAACCATCTGATTAAATAATATTATAGTAATCATATAGCAGATGCTTTGACAAACAGACAAGAGAAAATCAAGTACAATAAACCTGTTTATACATACAAGAAATATCCCATATTACAACATCACTATAGAGCAGTGTTTCCAGCACAAGCCCTCGACCCCCTGACAGAATATTTTAGATGTAGAATGCTAATGAGTTTATTCTGGTGATTGATTGATTGAAGGATTTAAAGCATGTGTAAACAAAGATGTTTTAAACTGTTAATGAATTTCACTGTTGCACATGTTTTTCTTTACAGTAATTTACATTCAGTGCATATTTATGATTTCTTGTTACACTGTTAAAAATGTAAAGTAATCAAACATCAGTGTGTGAGTCTACTGTTAATGTAATTGTTTATTTCAGTGATTTAGCTAAATAGGAGTGTTTCAGTTATTATTATTATTTATATTAAATACAATCCATGTCTGCAAATCTAACAATATTAAAAAGTAAAAGATATTGAATGGAATCTAATCAAATCAACAGCATATATTGATGTAGTGCATTTCCCTGTGGTGTGTACTGTATATCAGACGCTCGTGGAAACACAAGGGGAATTGTGTCTTCTCTCTCTGTTAGTAAAGGTCAGTTCAGTGTCTCTTTTAACTCTTTTGAGTGTAAGTGCTTTATGTGTGTTGTTTTAGTGATTTGCATGTTTTTTGGTTTTTGTATTAACTTGTAAAATATATTAGTTATACAATCTATTACAAACAATATCTTTCTGTGTATCCCTCATAACCCCAACCCAATAGTTTAGTAGAAAATACTTACAGCATGGAGGAGCCATCTCCTGTTCTCCGCTGTTACTCCAGAAGAGAGAGCAAGCTCATCGATGGCTTTCTTTTCTTCAGATGATAATTACTCTCTACCATCCAGCTGATATTGAAAATGATAGTGAATGCATTCTTAAAAATGTTTTACACACAAGTATTGGACCTTGATACAAATAAAATGAGCATTTTGGTATGTTATAAATATTCTCATTCAAAGAACATTTTAAATGGCATCTTTCAATGTACTTGAGTGTTTAAAAAGATTTTCAATAACATTAGCTTTCCCTGCTGGAGTCAAGCAGGACTATGTGACTAACTTGACTGTCTCACGAATATCAAGGTCAACACAATCCTTTATCTCTGTTATGGCTTGAGTACATGAATAATAGCTGGGCTCAGTCCAGCCAGACATGGCCCACCATGCAGGAAGAATGACCCATCATCTGGCCAGCAACAACAAATAAGTCACTCTACACAAGGAAAGGTGAAGAAGAAGGAATCAAGTGGTCTTTTTCTCCCTCAGAAGAGTTCCTCCTAGGACTTAAAGTTGAGACACATAGGTGGCAATGTTAAGAACATATTCTGCTGCCATACTGCATTATTAAAAGAAATATCAATTAGCCACTGTTTCTAACATGGAGCTGCTCAGAAAACTGCAAGAAAAAGTCTATTTAGTTCACTTGACACGTATGTGATAAGAATCCTGTGTACAGGTCTGGGACTGCTAAACACAGCCTATCCTGATAGCTGTCAAGCAAGGACTGTCAGAGCAACAGTGAACTAAAAGAAGCGTTTTATAAAATATACAAACACTCCAAACTTTCATTTAATCAGCATTTCTAGATACTTGAGTGTCTGCTGAATTCCAACAAAATCATCCAACAGCAATGTGAAAGACTGACAGCATGACAAGTGGAATATTTGAGGGGGATCATATAGACCCCTTAAAAGTTTGTAAACATTGCAACGTCTTCGGGTGGGCGGGGCTTAGCTGGAGGCAAAAAGAGGCGCGGGCGCAATGTTGACAAGCGTAAACTAGCACGTTTTAGGAGGAGGGATTTATTAAATATGGATGCAGAAGAAGGTTCGGAACTGTCCGAATATGTACAGTCACTGACTCTGCGGGACCGTGACAGCTATTTTTGTAAATTAACTCTCGCGGATGGAAGCAGGGTGCCTGACCCGTATGCCATACGGCCACGGGAGTGGCATGACGACTTGACGGGGCTGCCGAGGGGAAGGGAGTGGCCGGACATCTACACTTACCTCATCGAGTCACCAAGTGTTTACAGCCGAGAAAAGCTACGGGCATATAAATCCCTGGATGCCCACAACTATGTTGTTAATGGTCACATTCAGACATTACAATACAACAATTTACGTGCAGATCTTTGTGTGGTGCGGTCAGAGGTGTTGCCTAGCCAGAGGCAAGGCAAGAAGGGTGACATGTACCACACCTGGGTGATCGTAAATCGGGACAACAGTACAATTTTAACGGCGAACTGCACTTGCATGTCTGGGTAAGTTTTAACCTAACAGTAAATAGACAACAATTTATAGTTTGCTGCAACCACAATCCTAATTAATATGTTTTGAAGTCATGAATGTATTACTCTTGAGGGAAAGATTTCATTGAAATTCTAATGTCTGACATTCACAATGTTACATTGAAGACTAGGGTCGTGTTGCAGTCATGCAGCAGCAGTGCTATTTAAGGTAGAGCTGTATGTTAGGATGGGAAGAACTGAGCAGCCAGCATGCACATCAGGAGAATGTCTCTGGAAAAAAACAAAGCGTGAGGTCAAACCAGCAAGAGTTAGGGAAATCAACTTTCAGAGGGCCAAAAGCAAGTTGACAGGAGTTCCACCAAAGGTCAAAAGGATAAATTTGCAGTGTTAAAGGCATGTACCATTGTAATAAGTGAAAGTGAAATCTGTAATTATGTGTTATAACAATTATTTTATCTAGTGTATGTGTTATGGTACTACATAATCATAAGGTATTTATTTGTCATTTGTCTAAAATATTTTTTTCTTGTAGCCTTCCAGAACTCACAGATGAGGATATCCTGGAACTCCGGTCGATTGCTGCTGATGCTGCTGTTCTTACCAGTATTGAAAATAGTGACACAGACACAGCATCTGAGTGTGAGCTGGAGGAGGATCCCCCAGAGCTACCAGATCCACTAACTGCCTTGTACGACCCCACCCTCAAGCAGCAGGTACCACCAGACATAAGAGAAAGATGTGAGGAAGCCTTTCACAACATCAAAAGAAACATCCACACTGAACAATGTAAGAGACTGGCAGCCATTACAACACAACAATCAGCATCACAATCCTGGCATACCCACAGAGCAGGGAGAATCACCAGCACTACATTTTACAATGCATCTAAAAGTAATCATGTTGATAGGACAACTTTGAATAAAATCATGGGCTATAATGACAAAAACATTCAAGTTCCAGCAGTGGTGTGGGGAAAGAGAGAATGAGAATATTGCTCGCCAGTTTTACACAAACGAGATGTGTAAGAGTCATGAAAATGTGAAAGTTGGCCTTAGTGGTTTTGTGGTACGACCAGATGAACCCCATCTTGGCACATCACCTGACGGAACAGTATCGTGTTCTTGTTGCGGGGACGGTTTTCTGGAGATCAAGTGCCCCTATCGATTCAGGGGAAGGCCTTCAGGATGCCCATCTGACTGAAGACTTCTGTCTTGACCAAAGATTGCAGCTAAAAAGATAACACACCACTACTACCGCCAGGTTCACGCTCCACATGTATGCCTGTAATGTCAAATATTGTGATTTTGTTGTGTGGACAACTAAGGAGCTGATTATTAATAGAATCCAAAGAGATGAACATCTCTTACAACAAACCTTGCCTATGGTGAAAGAATGTTTCTTGTCTTGCATTTTGCCAGAGCTTTTAACCCGCAGCCAAGATCCTGCACTTCAACCACAAAGATTTTGTAACCTGTGTGGAAAGCCTGAGTATGGGAAAATGATTGACTGTATGGAGTGTAAAAACTTCTTCCATTATAAGTGTGTGCAAATTAAAAAAGGTCAAAGAACTGGCATTGCAGTGAATGTAGATAAGCTCATGTATGAGTGTAGATCAGGTTTATTAAGTTGGCTTGAAAAAGCCAACTTACTGATCTACTATCTAATCTTATTATTATTATTAAGTTGGCTTGAAAAAGCCAACTTACTGATCTACTATCTAATCTTATTATTATTATTAAGTTGGCTTGAGAAAGCCAACTTACTGATATTCTATTTAAACTTATTATTATTATTCTTCTGAGACTAAATTTCTGACTGCTACTCCTCCTAGAGCTTTAACTCTACAGACTCCAAACTCAGCCCAGCTGTTCAAACTGATCTGACTCGAGTTGCTATATCTTTTCCAAATGATCAGACTTACGGTTTTCATAAAAATTAAGATTAAAAATCATAAAAATCCCATAGACTTACATTGAAAAGTCTCTGCTTATCTGAACATTCCGTAAACTCCAACTGTCAAAAATTCAAATCTAAACACACTGAAGCCCATTAGACTCAGTCATACTTCCTTTATATGTACTATTACTAACCCATTCAAACTCATCTATCTATCTATCTATCTATCTATCTATCTATCTATAATCTGTCTTTCAATCATCAAACTATCATCTGACTATTTATATCTATATCTATCAACTGAATCTATCTATCAATCATCTGACTATTTAAATCTATAAACAGACTATTTAATTTATTTTTTTTTATATGTCTATTTAAATCTATTAAATGTATCTATATATATTATTTTTGTATGTGTTTGGGAATTTTTTTTTTTTTTGAAATGATTTATTTGTTATAAATTAATTATGCTTAAATGTAATTTTATTCAGTTTATGCCCATTTGGATCGCACTTAGTCTGGAACCTCACCCTTAAGCATGACAAACTGTAGTAAAAATCTCCAGAATGACTTACTCTTGGGATCATTGGAACACACAAGCCTTTCCACCACGTCAAGGTGGCGATCCTTGGAAAGGACATTCACTCTCCATTCATTCTTTATCTGACACACTCATACTCACACACACACACACACACACACACACAGGGCCTTCCCTATTTAACACATTCACACACACGTGCACACATGGAATAAACACAAAATGTGATGTTTAGTAATATACACTGAATTCATTTGTATTTGTATTAGCATTATTTCTCAAAATTAGCACCATGTCTCAAAATTATTAAATAAAATTTACACGAGTGTTGTATGAGAGATCTATGCAGACTTTTTGTATATGTGATATATCTACTCTAAAACACAATAAACAGGATCATGATAGCTGTAGTATGACTGTAGAACTCCTGCTCTGACGTTTGCGTGTGCACCACTTACGAAAACAGGATCCAGAAGAGTGTTGTTTTCTGTTGTACCGGTGCTGATTAGCTGCGTGTATCCTTTATCTTCAAACAAATTGAGAATAGGTTTGTTGCAATGAGACAACTGATCTTCATTAAAGTCTCCACACACTATAATGGGCTTGAAATCCATGATCTCCAGAGATGTCAAGAGGGCATTCAGGTTTGCCAAAAAGTCTGCTAAATTATAACTGGGTGGTCTGTAGATCACTGCAAGAAGTGCTTGTTTGGGGGCTTTTATCTTCAAAACCAGATATTCCAGATCAGTAACATTCTGGATGTACATCAGAGGAGAAACTTGAAAGCTGTCCTTCACATAAATGGCCACTCCTCCACCACTCTTGTTTGCCAAATGGATGTAGTTTGTGTAGGATGCATGTCTGTTGCGTCTGTACATGGTGTACCCATCCAGCTGCAGGTAGGCAGGAACAGCTGAGCCTGACAGGTGTGTTTCAGTGAGACACAAAACATCAGCCAGTAAAAGTTCATGGTGGCATTTCAAATCATCTAAATGACACTCCAGTCCCTCTGTGTTATGATGAATGATTTTAAGAGCAGAATTCATTTTTGAATCTTGTACAATGTGAAGAATGGGTTGAACATTGTGAAAATCTGCTTTTGTCATGTTCTCCAAGGAGGCACTTATTTCTGGATTACACAAAATTTTCTTTTCATCAAAGTCAGTAATGTGCAGTCCGCTGAGTGTTGTTGTTCTGCTGAGTGCAACATATGCCATGCCTGATTCAAATATGTGCTTCAGAGATACAACAGCACAATCTGTTGTCATTCCTTGGACTTTATGGATTGTGCAAGCAAATGCAAGTTTCATGGGGAATTGCCTTCGAACTGTTCCTTTTTTTTTTAGTGGTTCTTCTGACCTCTCAATATAGACAATATTGTCATCTCCATTAGGTGCTTTGTTGCGATGTTTCTGTCCAGCAGTCACATTATCAAGATGAAGACCAATTGATTGAACAACAGGAACACCACCTCGAGTTTGAGCTGTTATTTTTGCCACATTCCCAAAAGTCCCATTAACCAGTCCATCTTCTACATCAATATTTCTGGTAAGCATCACTCGTGCACCAATAGCAATCTGTAGTGTATCAATTAGATCACGTTTGTCTCCTTTTAATGGTACAGCTTGCCTTCTCATCTCACCTGTTCGTGGATCTTTTTTGTAGTCATGCGCATCAAGGTTAATGATATCTGAAAAGCGCGAGGATATGGCTTCAGTGTTATGACTGTCTACCTCTTTATTGGTTGCATAGATGTGTAATGCATCAATAGGACACTCTTCAGGGGATGATCTTATGACCACTTCTAACATGCACTTGTCTGCATCAGCCAGTTTTGCGTGCTTCTGTTTCACTCTCAGACGGTTGAGAAGCTCAGCATATGCAAGATCATCTCTCTGCCTCATTATCTGTGTCAGGGTTATCATTTGAAAATGATTTTTCCAGAAGTCCAGCACATGGTCCTCATACACACAGAGTGGTTTTGCTCTTCCAAGTGGTGGCAGTTGGAAAAAAATCACCAACAGCGAGTATGGACAATCCACCAAAAGGTTTCTGGTTTCCTTTAATCTGTTGCAGTCTCCAGTTCACATAGGCAAACAACTGTTTTGACACCATTGAGATTTCATCAATAATTAAAATGTGTGCATTAGAAAGGTCTGCCCTCATTTCATCTAAGCTGTTTCCCAGGCCTTGGTAAGGAGGCTTCAAGCTTCTTGGGAGCTTCAGAAGACAGTGCAGTGTTTTACCTGAGATATTAAAGGCTGCAGTGCCTGTGAATGCGGTTAAAAGAACAGTAGGAAGTGAAATGTCAGTATGCTCTCGCATGCATGGAAGCCTACGCAGGATTTTGGATGCTTCTGCATTAATAGATTTAATAACGTGTGATTTACCAACTCCGGCTCCTCCGTTCAAAAAATACAGAAAGGGTTGTGGGCTTTCACCAGACACACATCTTTTGCACCAGTCTCGCACAGCATAAAATATGGAAGCTTGTATTTGATTCAAGCTCTGATACATTTTGCGAATCTGCGCATGATTTAGCTGGGCAGCTTCCATGAGTGGCATAGCTGTGTTACTGATAGAGGTAGATGCTGTGTATTCAGGAATGTCTTCTTGCTCATTCACTTCATTAGGATCAGTGGGCTCGCGTTCCATAATGCTCTCCAATCTGATCAGTTCATTTGCAGGTGCCAGTGTAGTCCATGCATCTTCAATTGGCCCATTCTGTTCAAAATCCTCAATTGCTTTTTCTATAGCTTCATTGTGTTTTTCATATTTCTTACGGTTTTCATTCACAATGTCGAACACACGCTGCAGTTCATCAGTGCCTGGTAGTTTTACTGACGCAAATGCATAAAATGATTCATATGTCGGGAATCTTGTGGACTTCAGCTGTTCATCTCTGCGAAATGGTAGGTAAAGTTTTAGAAGAGTTCCATAGAATTTTTCTGGATGTTTTTCTTGTGAAAAACGAGCAAATCTAATAACAGCAGGCTTTCCCCTTGTTCTTTTCTGTATGCGTCCCATATTTTTTTGAAGTGGCAAAACATTTTTACCTTTTGTCTGTCCTCCATAAACAATGCGGTATTCACTTGCAAATTCAGCCATGCACATGTTCTCAAATTCAGGTCTGTTAGGTCTGGCCTTGTACTTGTCTGGCAATCCTGTCATCCACACATTCTCCACGTCATCATCCATGGTCTGCAAGTACCT
Source organism: Cyprinus carpio (assembly GCF_018340385.1). Taxonomy (NCBI): domain Eukaryota; kingdom Metazoa; phylum Chordata; class Actinopteri; order Cypriniformes; family Cyprinidae; genus Cyprinus; species Cyprinus carpio. The sequence continues at coordinate 380,316 of NW_024879254.1, forward strand.
CATTGGTAAACTCATCTTTACAGTATTGTCATCAGTGGGTATGAAAATGGCAGAACGTGATGATGATTTCAATTTCAGACTGCATGTGTGAGCGACTGCCTCTTGAGCGCTGACTTCTCTGTTCTTTGAATAGGCATTCATGACCTGCTTCATGCACTCTCGGTCAGACAGGTTATCATGACTTGAGTCTTTTATCACTCTCTTCAGGTAATCACTCATCTCATGTTCAGATTTTGAAATGTACGATAGCATGTACATGATACAGCTGTAGGGGTTCAGAATGAACTGTATGTCCATGTTTGCATTCCAAGCTCTTAATAACATTGGATTGTAGCCATTAACCCAGCAGTCCCGTGGTCGTCTCTCCATAACTATTAAACTTGATGTAGACAGAGCCTCAATATGTTTCTCATACTCTTCACAAGTCATGTTTGCTTGATTAAGTAGCTGTGTAATGGTTTCAAAACTCTGATTTGGGTCATTCAGTAGATCAGATCACCTTCTGTAGCTGTTCTTTTGCAACACTGGCATAATCTCTTTCCTCTGATCCATTCTCATCATCAGACTGTTCTGCAGGAGGAGGTCTGGGGCGGGTTATTGTGGTTCTGTTAATGGGTGGTTTAGGAAATCCAAATCTGCAGTGTTTCTTGTTCTTTCTACAGGATTTTGAGTGATTACGGCTGTGCATCTGTACTTCACTTACAATTCTGTGCAGTTCTGGGTCTCTGTTTGGATCTGGTAATTTGCATGATATATATTTATCAATGAAATCACAAACATCCTGATCTTCATCTTTTTCGAACTCTGGAGCATCTTTCACCCAAAATAAGCAGTGAATGTGCGGAGAGCCACGTAACTGAAATTCTACTCTGTAAAAAAAGTCAATTACCTCACCGATAGGCCGAGCAGGTGACATGATTAGATCCCTCATTAAAGCTTCAACGGGTTTTTCAAACATGCGCATGGCTGTGACTGGGTTGCTTCTCAGGATTTCACATTTTTCAGACCAGTCTAATTCAGAGAAGTTCACAGTTTTCACTTGTTGTGCTTTAATAGCAGTAATCACTTCAGGCCATCTCATCTTCAGCAGCACTAAACGTACAGAAAATGTGGGAGTGCCCAGCTGTCTCAGCATAGCAAACAAATCACGCATAGTTTTCTCCCAGTATGCTGGAGTCCCTCTTAATGGTTGCATGAAACGTGTTGCCTCCTTATTATTCACAAGCTTTTCTAACTCTTGTTTGTCCTGCAGCAGTGAACAGTTTATTCTGCGTCCATCACGGGTCATGGGTTTTGCTTTTCTCAGCTGGATAGACATACTAGATGTGGCCATATGCATTTCAGTGACAAACTGAGCAAAGAAGATGTAGTTTGTGTCTCTTGCACAACGATTGTCAACAGAGAACAGTCTTGTGTTAAAGTATCTGCTGGGGGAAACATGTTTTTCTCTGTCAGGCTCATCAAAGGTATTTTTCCCATCAGGGAACTGAACTGGGAATGACATTGATTCAAGTTTTTTAACTTTGAAAATGCTAACAGGACTATTTTTCGATGCTGGGGCAATGCAAAATATTCCGTCATCATAAGACAACAGCTGCTGACCAAGATCTGGGGGCTGAAGACATGTATCCAAAGCAAGGCCTCTTGATTGTTCTTCTGCAGTAGTCTCAGGGTCATCACTTGAATCATTGTGTTGATTCTCATTGCTCTGATCTTCCGTATTCTCATTTTGACTGCTGCTCTCAACATCCATTTCCTCATCAGGAGCACTGATGTCATTTGCGGACTGTTCATGCTCATTGAACATTTCTTCTTCTGAGAGTGCTGCATTAATGATGATATCTTTATATTCTGAATGCATTTCTTTGAGTTTTCTTAAAGCAGACAAGACCTTATGCATGTTCAAAGTCTGGAACTGATAGTGACCTTGGTAGCACAGACGTCTTTTCAGTTTCACTGTAAGCAGCTGTGATTCACTTCTGGACCTTGGTAAACAATTAACTGTTGTTTCTACTTCAGATGCAACAGAAATTACAGCTCCTTTTTATAGCTCTCTGTTGGCCTTTAGGAAGTGTTAAAATTTTTTGCAAAAGGAATGTACTTTGCAATGACATGTCTTTCTAGAATATTTAAATCAGACAGTTCTGGAGGAATGGGAGTGAACTGAAGCATATTAGCTACAGCAATATCTGGCATTAGACCTCTCAAAAGTGTTGTATGGCAGCTGTGACAAATCCATTCTGTTTTCATGTCTTCCAAGGCACATCGATCAGGGCAGTCAGAGCAGATGTGAACATAGTTTCTAGTCAAGCAAAGTGCGGCAACTGTTGGATTTTGTTTATATTTAGGCGCTTCACAATTACGCACTTGATTGGAGAAAAGCGCTCTGGCACAGCATGTGCAGACATAAGTTGGCCCGTTTTATAACATCTTTGAAAATATTTAAGGCTCTTAACATGCTTGGATCTTCTACTATGTCATGCTGGCTATCTTGTTATGTTTCTCTCTGCCGGCGCATCAAATACATATTTTTTTGTATTTGTACTGTATCTCTTGTGCACAGTGTACTTTGTGAAGTACCTTAAGAGAATATGTTTTGTTTTTAGATTTGAATAAATAATATTCTTTCTGACGAGCCCTAAAATGAGCATCACAGTGATAATGCTGTTTAGTGTTTTTCTTCCTTCTTTTTTTATAGTTGTTATGTTTTTTTTTTCGTTTTTTTTTGTGGTGGTTTTTTTTTTGTTTGAATATTGGATCTTTTAAATATCTGTCAACAAGACTTTGCTTAAGCTGTTCCTTATGCTTAACATTGTCCCTGTAATTCTGTATGATATAATTCTTTTGTCTCTCCCTGAATTGTTCCCGATTCCTGTAATTCTGAACGATATAATTCTTTTGTCTCTCCCGGTATTGTTCATCATTTTTGTAATTTATGGTTATTTTACTCTTTTTATTCCCTCTGTATTTTTCATTATTTTTATAGTTGTTTCTCATTGCTTGTTTGTGTTTTTCTCTATACGTCATTTTATTCCAATAGTCGTTCATCATGGCTTGGTTATGTCTTTGTCTGTATTCACTACTTGTTTTATAATCATAAACATCACGTACAGCCTGTTTAAGGTCATAAACACCTTGTCTCTGAACCATTTTTTTGTGCCATTTTTTACAGTAAGACCTTCGCTTTTGAGTCTTGTTCAGCTTTTCTGTCTGCTTGACTGTGAATTGTGAATTCTGCTGATTTGAAGCTAACAATTCAAATGGATCCTGTGACAGTAGGTTATGAGAGGGTTCACTCAATGATACATTTTTATATTTGTCTCTATTCTGAGTGACAGTAGTTTGAACTTCCATTTTATCTTGATAAATCAAGTGGGCTTGTTCATCAGTTGATGTGGCTCTGTTAACAGCAGTCTCAGATAGTTGTTGAACTGGATCTTGGACTTGAACATGTTGTAGGACATCAGTAGATGAGCATTGTCCATCATTTGACAGATCTTTCTTCTCAAATGTGAATGATGGTTGCACATTAAGTTCAAGGTCACAGCAGATCGGGGAGACTTCAGTCAAGTGGGCTTGTTCATCAGTTGATGTGGCTCTGTTAACAGCAGTTTCAGAGAGTTGTTGAACTGTATCTTGGACTTGAATATACTGTTGTGGGACATCAGCAGACAAGCACTGTTCATTGTTTGACAGAGCTTTGTTCTCAAATGAGACGGATGGTTGCACATCATGTTCAAGATCACAGCAGTTCAGAGAGACTTCAGTACGTACACAGCTTTCAGTCATCATGTTAATGAATGATACAGGCAGCAGCTCAAACTCTTCCTGGTCTCTCAATCGAAACACCCTTGATACAATATTAAAAGCCTGTCTACGAGATCCTGTAATTGATGAAACGTCAGGAATACCGCTGTACCTGTGCCTTCTTCAACAGGTATTCCATATACTGATCTGCAGTGAGAATCAAAATAACCAAACCTCCCTGATCGATCTCTGAATACAGCGATACATGAGCCTCCACACAACAGCAAAGCATCACTCACATCAGCTCTGAGACACTGCAGAGTATTCTCAAGATTTTCATAGTTGCCTAGAGCAGGTGTATCTCTCAGAAATCCAAACCTCTGGGGATGTTTCAGGATGTTGTAGCAGCGAGAGTTTGTCTCAATTGTATTTGGTAGCTCATCAAAATTTAAAAAATTACCCACAAATTTTCCTTCGCTTTGCAGAGCTCGTTTGACACTAGTGTAAACTGCATCACCTTTCTGTAAAATGCCATCTAAATCGAAACTCTGTAGCTCATTTCGTTCACTATGGACTGCTAGGAACATTAAGGAATTACAAGTACACTGACGGCCTCTGGAGTACATACTGTACCTCGCATCAGTCCCCTGACAGTTGAGACGCTTTTAACAGACAGCACGTACGGGTTTTCCTCACTCATACCTGATACAGAGTTGGTACTGTTACTGGTGCCCAATGAAGATTGTAGCTTTCTGCGCTGTTTCTGTGATTCACTCCTCTTTCCTTTTCTTGGCATGGTGATGTTTCAACACTGGGAAGTAAATGTAATAAATACAAGAACAATGTATTTAATTACTGATTATTGAAAATATACTGATAAATGGAACTCAAAGGTAATATCTTATCAGTTATGTTGAAAAGTCAATGTAGTCTTCAAATCAATGGTTCTTGAAGAATGTAGAACAGTTTAGAAGTAAATTTAACTCTCTTTTACTATTTCTGAAGATGCAGATTAGATTTTCTTACCTGTGGTTTGAGATCTTGATTGATCAAAGTGTGATATGGGTGTAAATCTTTGTGTTATTGAGTATGTAATCAAGAGTGTATCAGAATGTATCAAGAATCATAGATGATCATAGATCAAAAATCATGGGATTTGGCCTTTTTTTTTAAGATGCGTTTGCAAGCTAAGGTTAGGTGCATAAGGGGTTAGTAGCAGATCTGAATTTGCATCTTGCAGATTGTAGTGCGAGCAAGCAAAGCAGCAAGCAGTGCAGCAGCATTTGATGTGCAGGCCGGTTATCAGTTTGGAAGAGAAAGGATGGAAGAAGCATTTTTTTAAGTAAGTAAGCAGGATAAAGTATTGAGTGAAGAATATAAAGGTATGGACAGGAAAGGACAGGACAGGTGAAGACAGACACCCACAGAAAGAAAAAAAAAAGTCATTTATATTGTTAAATGCAAATTGGCAAAAGAAAATTTTCATGAATTTGAATTTAATTATTATTAGTATTGTTCATGTTATTAGTAAGCATAATAACAATAGTAGGGATACACCGAAATGAAAATTCTCTGTCGAAACCAAAAATTCTGCATGCACATCGCCGAAAACCGAAACAGCTTTTTAATAATTATTTATTTTATTAAATAATATTTAAAAAATTTGCAATACTTTTTAGTTTAATGCAATCATTTTAATGATACTGAGTTTTAAAAATACAAGCCAATAAAATAACCACACTTTTATTGAAGGCAACAGTAAAATTTGCCAAAAAAATATATATTAATATAGAATATCAATATATTATTTTTATTCAGTTCTATGCAACTGAATCAGATTTTTATTATTTTTTTTTTTTTTACTAAAAATCCAAATAATGTATAGCCCTGAAAAGATATTATTATCACAGCATCTAAGCAGAGCATAGCAGGGAGCAGATCAGTGAACAAAGAGGGTAGCGTCATTTTACCACTGTTGCCTTGTACAGCCAATATAACACCATGCTACAGCACAGTAGCATTATTGCAAACAGGAACAAGCGCACTACATAGAAATTTCCTGTTGGCATGTAATTTGAGCAGATTTTGCTGTTCCATTGAGCATGAGCAGCACATGAGCGGAATGCAGATTCATAGAGCAGAACCGAGTGCTGCGTCACACCATGCAGTGATGATAGCTAGAGGAGAGTGAAACCTGCGTGCTAAACACTGCTGGCCGATGTGGCATATATTTTTGCCCGTTTTTCAATTTCGGTGCATCCCTAAACAATAGTAACAATAAAAAACACACTATTAATATCACTTGAACAAAAATTGTAAGAAAGTTACTTACTGCAATTGAAGGTGGAAAGGTTTTTTTTTTTTTTTTTTTTTTTTTACACTTTTTTCAAACTGATAAATCATTGTTTCTAGCTGTGGATAACCCCTTTAAACTTGATAAATGTGGCATATTTTCTTACATTGAAAAAGACATATTCCATCTACTAGGGAGAATTAAAGAAAAAAACTCTCTAGTGGCATGGGTCTGCTGTCCCATAATAGTTCATTGTCATTTTGTAACAGCAGTGACTTTTTTTTTCCCCCCTAATGGAACCTTGTTAATAAAAATAAAATGCATGCAGACTGAGAGTACTAATATTATAAATTACTAATGGCTATGATTAGCATGGTACAGTAAGTTTAAATGGATACTTACATAGACACTCAAAGCAGCAATGTCACCTCTGGAAAAAAAGGAAAATAAATAACTATTGAACAAAAAAGAAAGCAAACCATGCAAGAGAGCTACTGTATATTTGAATCTAACTGTTAATGTGTTGAATATGAATATAGACTACCTTGAAATGAAGGTGCTGATGGCCACAGTTGGAAGCAGGGAGGAAAACACAGAAAGACGACAAAATCTAAAAAGAAATAAGTTCATCTTTATCAGCTAGTCACAATTATTATGCAAATGCTAAGGGCTTAAAACAGATAGTATTACAAGGATGCAATTACTGTTGTTATTCTTATTATTATTACCAGGCAAGTCGCTTAAGAACTAATTATTTACAGCAACAGCCTGACAATGATCTGACAAGCAAAGACTACAGATTTAGCAGATTTACAGACAGAACAAAGAAATTACTTGTATATGTCTGTTGTTTATTCTGCTTTTTTTTTTTTTGGTTTTTTTATTTATTAGTTTTTATAATAAATGATTTTTTTTATAAGTATGTTTTAAGTTATAATTATCTTTGGTGGATTTGATGATGTGTGTCACTTCCGTGCGGGATTTCTTGCCCTTGATGTATTGAGGCTCATATTTAAATTGAGCTTTTGATCCTCTTTCAGGCATATGATCAGCTAGAGACAAAAAATAAGGAAAATCTGACCACGCCCCAAGCCACACCCCAGCACTCATTAAAAATTTAGCACATTAAAATATATCTCTTATATTGTAAAAATACATACTGTCCTGTAAAAAATTAAATTCAGCATTTAATAATCATGACAACAATATAATAATACATTATAATAAAGTACTATAATATATCATGGTAACGTATATAGAATTGTTATTATTATTAAAGTACTTTCCAAAAGTTTGGAAACATTACAATTATGAATGACTTTGAAATAACTACCTTCTGCTCATCAAAGCTGAATTTATTTGATCAAAATAAAGTTATATATATTTATATATATATATATATATATATATATATATATATATATATATATATATATATATATATATATATATATAAAATTTTCAAATTTAATATATTTAAAAATGTAATGTTATTCCTGTGATGCAAAGCAGAATTTTTCATTACTCCAGTTTTCAGTGTCACATGATCTTTTAAAAATCATTACAGTTTATTTAACTCTCAAGAAACATTTCTGATTATTATCAATGTTGAAAACAATTTTGCCGTTTCATATTTTGTGTGGAAATGATGATGCACTTTATTCTTCAGGATTTTATGATAAATATGAATTGTAATGAACAGCATTTATTTGCATTTATCTAATATATTAATTAAATTTGTTAATGCATTTATTAAATATAAATAATTTTAAATGTCTTCACTCAGTTTTTTGTCTCTTTCATGCATGATCAAAATTATTAATTTCTCTTATACAAATGTTTGAGTGGTTTCCACAAAAAAATATTAAGCAGCAAAACAGTTTTTAACATTTATAACAATGAGAAATGTTTCTTGAGCAGCAAATCAGCATATTAGAATGATTTCTGAAGATCATGTGACACTGAAACTTCTTTGTAAACAAGTTTTATAAACGTTTCTAATGACGAATGTTGCGTTCCCAATTGCAAATTAAAGCGGTTCAAACCAAGCGCAGCGCTAATAGTGAATCACAACTAAAAACAGTAACAGCAGACCTGCATCGTGTCACACTACAGACTATTATATAAATACAGCACCACCGTTAATTTTTTGACAATCTAAAATTCTCACCGCCATTCATAAAAAGTCACCGGGTCGAGTAACAGATTTCAGCGCTGAATCTGCTCGCGTTTGGCGCTTTGAATGATTTTAACTGTCCTGCAGATGGCGCCGCGAGCTCGTGCAGCGCTCTCAGGGCCATTCCGTCCGTAATGTTTCCTTTCGCAGTTTATTTTTAGGTAATAGCTTAAGGCCATTTTGCGGCAATTTCAATCATCATGCAGTGACCAACCTACCACCCCCCCCCCCCCCCTCTCCTCCTATGGTCGTCCCCTCAGAGGTCGGAATATCACGGAAATCACACATACACACAAATTCACATCACTGCTCTTTATATGTGAGAAATAACCAACACTGGGGGGATATCAGTGACTGCTTTTAACAAAACGAACAAAATATACGGAAGACAGAAACCGTTAACGTTACACAACTTCCTGCAGTTCCCTCAGGAGACTAATTATCGTAATGACTAACGGAAATTATAATTTAATTCTTGTTTCAGACGTAATAATACATAAATAATCAAGTTTAACTGCAACGCATTCATTAAGCCCAGAAACATTTTTATAATCTTTGATTGAATAACTACCTCAGAAATCGTTCAGTATTCACCTGAAGAGAAGACCGCCAACCGATGAATGACGGCTTATTAGTTATGCAGTTGTCTCATTGGCTATAATTAATCACGTGACGAAGAGCTAATAACGGTCATAATTTGTTTAAAATTATAGTAGCCTACTGAGTATTACTTTAAGTTCATTTCAATACAATATATTATTATAATAAATACAATTCAAACCGGCACAGATGTTTTATGAATTCATATTTTATAACCAATATAGTTTGTGGAAATGTATTACATAATTTCAAGTTCGGGTTTATTTATAAATCACATTTAAAAATAACAACAAGTGCTGTACAATGTATAAACATAATTAAACAATATCAAAAAGCAACAACAAACAGATAAAAATTTATAAAATATGAATAAAAGCATGCAAGATAAACTATAAACAACTTAATAACCCCAATAGTCTAAGGCAACACCACAGGCGAAAGAATAAATTAGTCTTCAATCTAGATTTAAGTGTCCAACATGGATTGCATTCCACTGTTTAGGGGCCTGCAAAGGGATTGGCAATTTATAATAAAAAAAAAAAATCATAAAAATAGGTTAATTTAAATATATACATTATTATATTTACAATTCATTAAAAAATATGTTAATTTAAATACATCACTATCCTAAATAAAATTCATTCAAATTAAAATAATTACTTTTCAATACATTATAAATACAATTCTTAAAAAATAATTAAATTAAATTACATTTTAATTGAATTTAAAAAATAATTACATTTTAGTACATTAATACATAAAATTCATTAAAATAAGTTTATACATACTTCATAATAAATAATTAAAGAAAATTTAATCTAAATACATTATAATGAATAAAATTGATAGGCATCAGATGTTCTGCAGAAAAAAAAACAAGACAACAAATTAACCATGCTAGCTTATTTTTTTTACATGCTCTTTCTGTTTGGTACTCAATTTTTCAGTTTTCCCCACATAAATTTTTTTTGTGTCTTTTTTTTTTTTTTTATTATAATGACTTCCATTGGCATTTATATCAGGCTAATTATATTTTTCCATCACTGAACCCAACATGTGCAAAACACTGGATTTAAATAAAAACATGTTTTGGCCCATTTATAAGTCTTTTTAACTAGTGAGGACCAGCACGATGTCCACACTAGTTAGTTGTCAAAATAATTCATATGAGTGAGAACATTTGACCCTCACAAATGATTCAAATCTGTACACACACACAAACACTCCCTTCTGTATTCTTCGCTCTCCCCCTCTTCTTCGGAGGGGGAGAGAGGGGGAAAAAGGGGGTCTTGTCATGTGCCTCGGCGACATCATCTGATTGGACTGCTGCCAAGTTCAAGGGCACTGACCCACTGACACCCTCTCATTTGATCACTCTGCAACAACGGCAAGTCAGCCTATTTCCTAAGGTGAGTCACTTTCTACTGTTCTACCAACCATGTTAAAAAGTTAATCAATTATTTCAATAAAATTATAGTGATTGGGCCTATATATATATATATATATATATATAGGTATATATATCAAGATATATATATAATATATATATATTACTTAGTGAATAATGAATGTAAAGAAAAAAGTAAAAAAAGAGAGAGAATCCTGTCCAGAGATAACAAGTTAAAAATGAGGAGTCCTGTCAGAGACTGCCCTCTTTCCACTCTCTGACAGACAAAAATAATTTTATGAGGTAAATCTTCACTGTACAAGAAATATTTTTAATGATCTTCAGTAAATAAATCAATTAACTGAGTAAAAAAAACATTTATGTGAAGAATGAAGTAAAAAAAAGAGAGAAATCCTGTCAGAGACTGCCCTCTTTCCACTCTCTGACAGACAAAAATATTTTTACTGAGGTAAATCTCGCAGCACTGTACAAGAAATATTTTTAATGATCTTCAGTAAATAAATCAATTAACTGAGTAAAAAAAACATTTATGTGAAGAATGAAGTTAAAAAAGAGAGAAATCCTGTCAGAGATGAGGTTAAAAAAGAGAAATCCTGTCAGAGACTGCCCTCTTTCCACTCTCTGACAGACAAAAATAATTTTATGAGGTAAACTTCTTCACTGTAACAAGAAATAATTTTTTAATGATCGTTCAGTAATATTAATACATTCTTTTCAAATATAAGTAAAAAAAGGACAAACCTTTAAAAACCGTCTCTTATGCTTACCGAGGCTGAGAAGATTTTATTTAATCAAAAAATGACAGAACAAGAGAGCAGAAATCTTGGGTGTGTGAAATTATTATTACAATTTATAAAAAGGCAATTTACACTACCATTCAAAATCTTTTGAAACAATATACACTACCTTTCAAAAATTTAGGTATTTTTGATAAAATAAATTCAGCCTTGATGAGCAGAAGAGACTTCTTTCAAAACATAAAAAAAAAAAAATCAAACTGTTTTCATTTATATATTTATTTAGTTTTCACAAGTACCTTTCTCTAAAAAAAATTCTTTTCCTCCACGAATGGCATCGTCAACTCGTCCCCCGGCATGTTTAAGGTGCAATGGCGTGGACACCCATCTTAAACCGCCGCGCACTTGGACCTAATGTACTAAAAAGGGGGAAAAAAAAAAAAAAATTAGTAGGTAGCGAAGGTTAAAACAATAGTGGGTTTTGTGCACTTACTGACGGAAGACAACAGTTTACTTAAAATAAAAAGATGGGCTCACCCCTGAATTTGAGGATGGGGTGAGTTTACATTTTAACAGAATTAAACACCACTGTCCACACATACCGGACAAATGTATTTATTCGTAAATGGTCCTGGAACGATGAACTAATTTAAGACCGTGGCGCCAGGACGATCAGCGAAGAGGCACAGAAGGCTGCAAAAGAAGCCCTGTGTCCACCTTCACCCCAGCCATGACAGGTTGAAGAGGTCGACATATTTTCAAGGGGAGGCTACCTCAGCCTCCAAGGCAAGATTCCAAAGAATTGATTGAATTGCTATCTATTTTCTTGTATCAAACATTTTTTGCGAGTTTAATTCATTCTTTTAAAAGTTTTTCCTGGAAAAAACTTACGCAGTTTAACATGTTACCTCTCCTATCATCCTTTTTCCCACGTCAAGTTACCTGAATAGAGAGTGATCTGAACGGTAACGAAAATCAAACATAAAAAACACAAAAAAACAAGGAATCAAAACATAAACACAATGATTTGTATCATAACAAGCACTATACAAATAAACTTAATTGAATTGAAGTTTTGAAAATAACCGGGTCAGAACAATAAGTGCACAAGTATTTCCTGAAAAACGAAATATAAAGACACCTTACATATTTTACATTTAACATAGTAAAGTGATGATGCAAGAATCTAAATCGGACATCTTCCCCAGACACATGTATAAAGATTTAGAATCATTTTAAATAAATGTGGAGTAGCACTGCATGATTAACAGCAGATTTTTTCTATCTATCCATCTATGGTAACACTGTAGATTATGGAACACAGTATGGAAGTTGTAGTGGTTATGTTTAAGTGTGGGGTACCAGAATATGGTTAGATCCAGAATAAAGCATTAATATGTGCTTTGTAAGAACCAATAAACAGCCAATATGCTAGTAATATATATGCTAATAAGCAATTAGTTAATAATGAATGTGTTCCCTAATCAAAGATTAATTAACCTAAATTGGGTGAATTTAATAAAATAAACATTCTAGGAACAGGACTGTGAAATGCTACTCACTTGAATTTTAATTTTCTAGCTGCGTGGGGTGAGGATGACACGCACTCTGTTTTCTAATCAATGGATCTTCACCTGAAGTGTGGAGAAAAAGTTTTTGAGGTATCGTTGTGGAGGGATGAGGCCCTGAGGGACCTGTATGCAGGTGACGATGTGGTCATTACCCATCTTCGTCCCTGCATCCTCAACGACGGCCGGGGAAAATTTCAGTCCTCCACATACACCTCTGTGAAGGTACATAATGCACAACTAATCCATCTACTAAGTCCATAAAACATGCATTTTGGAGCTGCAACTGTAAATGGCAGTTATCCCATGAAGAAAAGCCAGAAATAAACAATAAATTAATCAAGCTATATTTACTTTGTTTGATACTTAACAATAATTAATTAATTAATTAATTGATGTAATTATTTTAAAAAGTAGCCTGCTTATATAATTTAATAAAAATGAACAAAATAAATTTGATATAATCGTGATGCATTATTATATCGAACTGAATTGAATCTACTCTTAAGTGTACATACTTTTTGGTCATAGTATAAGCAAGTGAATTGGGATGCAGTGTAACACTTGAAACTTCCAGTACTCATTTTATTTTATTTATTTACTTTTTTTTGTAAAACTTACAGATTGCTATGGGGCAGGTCCAAGAAACCGAAGTGGAAATAATCGGTGTCTCTGAGATCCACGACACATGCCACTTTCTCACGAGTGACTCCGTGGTCTATGCAATCCCTGAGAGCATGTACTCAGGCAACGAGGATGACCTGATCTCCAGGCTGCCCATGAGGCTTATCCTAAAACACATCAACCGCCGTGTTTTAGAGGTTCATTCAGTAAAGCAGTAAAATGTAAATAGTTATCTGTTTACATATACAGTACAGACCAAAAGTTTGGAAACATTACTATTTTTAATCTTTTTGAAAGAAGTCTCTTCTGCTCATCAAGCCTACATTTATTTGATCAAAAATACAGGAAAAACAGTAATATTGTGAAATATTATTACAACTTAAAATAATAGTTTTCTATTTGAATATACTTAAAAAAAATAATTTATTCCTGTGATGCAAAGCTGAATTTTCAGCATCATTACTCCAGCCTTCAGTGTCACATGTAACATCCAGTCTATCACATGATCATTTAGAAATCATTCTAATATTCTGATTTATTATGAGTGTTGGAAACAGTTCTGCTGTCTAATATATTTGATGAATAAAAGGTTAAAAAGAACTGCATTTATTCAAAAAAATAAAAAAATCTAATAATATATATTTTAATAATATATTTTCTTTAATATCACTTTTTATCAATTTAACACATCATTGCTGAATAAAAGTATTGATTTTATTTAAAAAAAAAAGAAAGAAAAAAAAATTACTGACCCCAAATTACTGACCAATAGTGTATATTGTTATTACAAAATATTTATATTTGAAAAACATAGCTTCTTCTTCTTTTTTTTTTTTTTTTTACTTTTTTATTCATCAAAGTATCCTAAAAAAGTATCACATGTTCTGAAAAAAATATTAAGCAGCAGAACTGTTTCCAACTTTGATAATGAATAATCATATTAGAATGATTTCTAAAGGATCATGTGATAATGATCCTAAAAATTCAGTTTTGCATCACAGAAATAAATGATAATTTAAAGTATAATAAATTTAAAACAATTATTTTAAATTGTAATAATATATCACAATATTACATTTTTTTCTGTATTTTTTTTTTTTTAAATCAAATAGAGGCAGGCTTGATGAGCAGAAGAAACTTATTTCAAAAACATTAAAAATAGTAATGTTTCCAAACTTTTGAGCTGTACTGTATCTGTCTGTTTAGTTTGTGGGTTTTTTTTTTTTCACTTTTTAACATTTGATGTTTTCTCTGCTTGAAGCTTTTCTTTTGTTTGTTCATTTTTAGTTTGTACATAGTTTGTTCTAAACCGTTTGTCAGTAACAATAAAAACATAATTTTGTGTTTCCACAGTAGATGTCTTCTTTACCATTCATATCCTCTAACATCTATATCTTTAGTTGTGTCACTTTGAAGATTAACCAATGTCTTATGGGTTTGGAAAGACATGAAGGAGAGTAAATGGTGACAGCTTTTACAGAGAAGCACATCCTTTAAGACACTGTACTACTGAATGTAAAACAATTTGTCCTGCTACTAGAAATTATAATGCAATATCTAGATAAATCTGAAGAAATTATCTAATTGTGCCATTATTCACACTCATGGCACTACAAGTTACAATAATAATAATAATAATAATAAAACTACAACCCTTAACTTTTGTCCTAGAATCTCACAAACTGTGCACACATTTTTTCCCTTTTTGACCCATGAAACATGCTAAATCTGCTAAGTGTCAGAATCTGGATAACTAATTCCCCACTGGTTTCTTTTGCGATTTTGCCATGGAAATCTGCATTTTTTATATTTATTTATTTAGTTTATTTATTTATTTTTGTCGAGGTTTATGACATTTTCACTGCAGCACTCTACAGTGCTTACCAAACAG
This sequence comes from Cyprinus carpio, assembly GCF_018340385.1. NCBI lineage: Eukaryota > Metazoa > Chordata > Actinopteri > Cypriniformes > Cyprinidae > Cyprinus > Cyprinus carpio. The sequence goes on from NW_024879254.1 coordinate 395,360, forward strand.
AAGAGTAATTTACTTACCTGTGGTACAGTGAAGTATAGATGATGACAGAGTCGGCAAGCCAAATTCTCATGGATGTGAGGTGTGGCAACACGATGGGAATAGAAAAAGAAAAGTTCAAATCTTCCAGCTACACAATTGTGAAAGTACACAAATATAATGAAAAACACATTAACATGCTTAACGTTATATATTTTCAGTGCATTTAATGGGACGTAACGATGTAAGGACTGTCAATAGCATTTTAACTAGAGAACTAGCGTAACGCCATCGGCCGTCACTTAGCATGTCATAAATAAGGTAAGGAAATTTTATTTGCTCAAAACACACGCTTAATCACCTCTCAGAAACCCTTTTCAGTACTCACCTGAAGTGAAGAGCGATATCCTGCTGCACCGAGGAGCACCCCGCAGCTCCACTCTGGCGCCAAACCTGCGGCCACAGGAAGTGAGGGGCGGAGCTTATATATTAAATAGAGTTGTTCTTATTTGTATTTGATTTGATTTTGAGTTTTGGGTAATGTTTGTGGTTTTTTGGGGTTTGTTGTTTTCGAAAGTGCTGGATTTTTACAAACAAAGCTGGCTACAATTTACCCATAAAACACCGGAAGTGGCGCATTCCATGGACGAAAATATATTAACCATATTATTAGATCATTTCCTAAGACTGCACGATATAGTAAAACATGCACGATATATTAAATCAATTTTTAAAAAATGTTAGTGTCTATTATTTACACTAAGTCTACCCACCAAAGTGTGATTGGGATAGTCAACACTACAAAAGACGGCGGTTAATTATCGGCTCATGTGGCGTAACAGGAAAAAATCTGCGATGTAATTATTTTGATGTGACCAACACGGGTTCGAATCTGCATTTTGCCGAACTTTATTCCTACCTTTTCAAATCTCAAATCACATCAGAAAACCATTTGTTTTAAATAAAATGGAGGAAATCTACATTATAATAAGACAGATGGCTGCTCATCAAATTAATTAGTCCAGAAGGGATGGCATTAACTACTGTAAAACATTCTTTATATTTTACTGTGACTGATCTTCAGAAATATTTCTCAATTGTGCATATACGTCATCAGTTTGTTCATTATCATTTTCACAACATATTTTAATATTTTACACACTTTGCATCAAACATATTTTTAAATGAAAAAAAAACGCACTGTAAAACGACGATACAACTTAAACATGACTAATTTAAAGATTTGTTTTATCTGATAATTAATGCAAAATAGATCATAAAAATATACATGGGATGCTTATAGACAGATAATCATTTATGCAACAGATCTGTCACAAAACAGATAATACATTTAATAAAAATACACAGAGAAATACAAAACACCAATATTTTAATTAATGCAAACCTACCATAATTGCATTGTTAAATTGAACAGTTACAATTATAAATTATGTAACATTAATAAAACATATACATGCAGAAATCTGAGGATCTCATTTGACAGTCGCTAACCTTATGATCTTATAAATAGCAGTCAGAACAGAATCAATTCTCTGAAAATGTACGGTATTACACATTTGAGTGGTTTGTGATTGAATTAAGAGATCCCTATTGTGATGAATTTCCACACACGAGATACGCAATGATGAAGGAAGGATGTTTTCTCTTATCTTTGCTATGTTCGCACACCGGGCGAAATATCGCCCGAAAAATCGCATAGACAATGCATTGCGGCCAACTTTGACGGATCATAGCTCCGAGAGAGAATTTGGCAGAAACATGTGAATCACCACATTTGGAGAGGCTATCAGGCTGTGCGAGGACATACCCCGCAGTGGGGTATAAGTTGTACCCCTGGGGCGCAAGAGCCCCCCAAAGTTGCCCCATAGACATACTATGGTGAGGTATCGCCCATGAAACAGCGCGTTTTTCCTACTATGGTACTTTACGTAGGAGTTTTGCATTGAACTTAACTCTGGATCACAATGTCATAGAGACATGGGGGTGGGCTCATTTTACTCAGGCAACCAATCAGTCTGTCAGGATCATTGTGAAGCAGTCAAGCCATGCCCTAGCAACCATTTAGGGTCCCTTAGTAACAAGCTCCATTGACTTCCATTGAAAAATATCAAATTAATATCTTTGGATAGAAGTGTCATAGAAACATGAGGGTGGGCTCGTTTGACTCGGGGCAGCAAACAACCAATCACGAATCACCTTCAAGACTTCATAGCCACGCCCTAGCAACCATTTGAAGCACCCTAGCAACCCAAAGCATACAGTGATATCTTCAAATCTGAATATCATAAAGGCATGGGGGTTGGTTTATATCATTCATACTGGAAAGCAGCCTTTGGAGTATCTACATTGGCAGCTGCCAGCCACTCCCTAGCAACCAAACAGAGTACCCTAGCAACCGTTTTGCAAGACCTATCTCTCTGCATCAAAACATCGTAGAGACATGGGGGTTGGCTTATATTGTCAAACATCCTTTGGAGTATCATCATTGGGAGCTGCCAGGCCACTCCCTAGCAACCAAACAGAGTACCCTAGCAACCATTTTGCAATCTATATCTCTGCATCAGAACAATGTACAGACATGGGGTTTGGCTTATACAGTCAAGCAGCCTTTGGAGTATCGTCATTGGGAGCTGTCAGGCCACTCCCTAGCAACCAAACAGAGTACCCTAGCAACCGTTTTGCAAGACCTATATCTCTGAAATCATCGAACATCGTTGGCGGTTGGCTCTTTTGTCTCATGCTAGCACACTGGAATTCCAACATGCTAGTCATGCTAGCAGTGAATAGCTACATGCTAATAGTGATTAGCTAAGAGATAAATCAGGCTATGAACTCTATAAAAAGACCTAAGCAACTGAGGGCCGAGTTTTGCCACTGCAAGCACCACTCACATTTTCTTCAGGAAATGTACATTCTAGTTAGTGGTGCTTGCCGAAGGCAAAGCATCACTTGTATTATCTCACATACTTACTTATTCTTCTTTTTTCTTCTTATAGATTCCGTACAAATTTCGGCGCGTAACTAGTCCCGCAGTTTTTGTCACAGACCCGCAAAAGAGGTGTCAAATCGTGCGGCCTATTCGGGAATGGTGTGCTATGACTTTTATAAGCGATCGGGTGTACGATGTTCGCACACCGGGCGAAATATCGCCCTAAAAATCGCATAGACAATGCATTGCGGCCAACTTTGACGGATCGTAGCTCCGAGAGAGAATTTCGCAGAAACATGTGAATCACCACATTTGGAGAGGCTATCAGGCTGTGCGAGAACATACCCCGCAGTGGGGTATAAGTTGTACCCCTGGGGCGCAAGAGCCCCCCAAAGTTGCCCCATAGACATATTATGGTGAGGGATCGCCCATGAAACCAGCGCGTTTTTCCTACTATGGTACTTTACCTAGGAGTTTTGCATTGAACATAACTCTGGATCACAATGTCATAGAGACATGGGGGTGGGCTCATTTTACTCAGACAACCAATCAGTCTATCAGGATCATTGTGAAGCAGTCAAGTCACGCCCTAGCAACCATTTAGGGTCCCTTAGTAACAAGCTCCATAGACTTCCTTTGAAAAAGATAAAAATAATATCTTTGGATAGAAGTGTCATAGAAACATGAGGGCGGGCTCGTTGGACTCGGGGCAGCAAACGGCCAATCACGAATCACATTCAAGACTTCATGGCCACGCCCTAGCAACCATTTAGAGCACCTTAGCAACCCAAAGCATAGAGGGATATCTTAAAATCTGAATATCATAAAGGCATAGGGGTTGGTTTATATCATTCATACAGGCAAGCAGCCTTTGGAGTATCATCACTGGCAGTTGCCAGGCCACTCCCTAGCAACCAAACACAGTACCCTAGCAACCGTTTTTCAAGATCTATATCTCTGCATCAGAACATCGTACAGACATGGAGGTTGGTTTACATGGTTAAGCAGCCTTTGGAGAATCATCACTGGCAGCTGTAAGGCCACTCCCTAGCAACCAAACAGAGTACCCTAGCAACCATTTAGTAAGTATTATATCTTTACAACCGAAAATCGTACAGACATGGGGGTTGGTTTATATTGGCAAGCAGCCTTTGAGTATCATCATTGACAGATGCCAAGCCACTCCCTAGCAACCAAACAGAGTACCCTAGCAACCGTTTTTTCAAAATCTATATCTCTGCATCAGTACATCGTACAGACATGAGAGTTGGTTTATATTGTCAAGCAGCCTTTGGAGTATCATCATTGGCAGGTGCCAAGCCACTCCATAGCAACTGAACAGAGTACCCTAGCAACCGTCCTGCAAGACATATATCTCTGAATCAGAACATTGTAGAAACAAGGCGGTTGGCTTTTTTGACTCATGCTAGCAAACTGGAATTCCAACATGCTAGTCATGCTAGCAGTGAATAGCTACATGCTAATAGTGATTAGCTAAGTGCTCAAATTGGCTAACAACATGCTAAGAACTCTATATAAACTGCATAGTGACCATCTGTGACAACTACCAACCACCTAGTAACAGCTTAGCAACTACCCCGGTTACCATAGCAACCGCCTAGCAACCACCCAGAGCACCCTAGCAACCGCCTAGCAACACATTAGCAACCACCCAAAGTACCTTAGTAACTGCCTAGCAACCGCCTAGCAACCACCCAGGTTACCATAGCAACATCCTAGCAACCACCCAGAACACCCTAGCAACCGCCTAGCAACATCTTAGCAACCACCCAGGATACCTTAGCAACTGCCTAGCAACCACCCAGGTTACCATAGCAACCGCCTATCAACCACCTAGCAACACCTTAGCAACCACCCTTAGTACCTTAGCAACTGCCTAGCAACCGCCTAGCAACCACCCAACCACCCTAGCAACTGCCTAGCAACCACCCAAACACCCTAGCACCCCACCGCCTAGCAACACCATAGCACCCCCCAAGTACCCAAGTCACTTAGCAACTGCCTAGCAACCACCCAGGTTACCATAGCAACTGCCTAGCAACCACCCAAACCACACCTAGCCAACCGCCTAGCAACCCCCTAGCAACACCTTAGCAACCACCCCAGCAAGCAACCTTAGCAACCACCCAGGTTACCATAGCAACTGCCTAGCAACTGCCTAGCAACCACCCAGGTTACCATAGCAACTGCCAAGCAACCACCCAGCAAACACCCTAGCAACCGCCTAGCAACACCTTAGCAACCACCCCAAGTATCTTAGTAACTGCCTAGCAACCACCCAGGTTACCATAGCAACCGCCTAGCAACCACCCAGAACACCCTAGTAATCGCCTAGCAACACCTTAGCAACCACCCCAAATACCTTAGCAACTGCCTAGCAACAACCCCACCCCTTTACCCATAGGGAACTGCCTAGCAACCACCCAGAACAACCTAGCAACCGCCTAAAAACACCTTAGCAACCGAGCGCCGAGTTTTGCCACTGCAAGCACCACTCACATTTTCTTCAGGAAATGTACATTCTAGTGTTACTATTACTATTCGCCCTGAAAAACTTTTGGCGTGCTACTCCTTCTGCACTGTTTGTCGTAGACCCATGAATGAGGTGTCAAATCGTGCGGCTTATTGAGGAGAAGTGTGCTATGACTTTTGTAAGTATTTGGATGTACGATATTCGTACAGCGGGAGAAAAAATTGTGTGAAAATATCCCATAGACTTAACATTGGAAAAATTATCTGACATCATATCTTTGGATCAGAAAGACATAGAGGCTTGGGAGTGGGCTCTTTTGACTCGGCCTATCAAGCAGTCCATAAGTAGTGACATAACTACTTCATAGCCACGCCCTAGTAACCACTATAAGCACCCTGGCAACTGTTTAACAACATTTAAAAGCTGTATCTCAGCAAAACAACAATATAGAAACACTGGTTCTTGCTTTTTGGATTCAGGCTGACAAATAGTCTTTAAATATCACCCCATATACTATATAGCCACACCATAGCAACCATTTATAGCACCCTAGCAACAATATAGCAATATAAACTACTAATATCTCGGCTCCACAACATCACACAGACATCATGGGTGGCTACAGGGCGCAGAGTTTTGCCACTGCAAGCACCACTCACATTTTCTTCAGGAAATGTACATTCTAGTTAGTGGTGCTTGCCGAAGGCAAAGCATCACACTTTTATCTCACATACTTATTATTATTATTTCGGCGCGTTTATTTTTTTCCCCGCAACATTTCGGCGCGTAACTAGTCCCGCAGTTTTTGTCACAGACCCGCAAAAGAGGTGTCAAATCGTGCGGCCTATTCGGGAATGGTGTGCTATGACTTTTATAAGCGATCGGGCGTACGATGTTCGCACACCGGGCGAAATAACGCCACAAAAAAAATCGCATAGACAATGCATTGCGGCCAACTTTGACGGATCGTAGCTCCGAGAGAGAATTTATTATTTTGCATGTGAATCACCACATTTGGAGAGGCTATCAGGCTGTGTGAGAGCATACCCCGCAGTGGGGTATAAGTTGTACCCCTGGGGCGCAAGAGCCCCCCAAAGTTGCCCCATAGACATACTATGGTGAGGGATCGCCCATGAAACAGCGCGTTTTTCCTACTATGGTACTTTACCTAGGAGTTTTGCATTGAACATAACTCTGGATCACAATGTCATAGAGACATGGGGGTGGGCTCATTTTACTCAGGCAACCAATCAGTCTGTCAAGATCATTGTGAAGCAGTCAAGCCATGCCCTAGCAACCATTTAGGGCCCCTTAGTAACAAGCTCCATAGACTTTCATTGAAAAAGATCAAATTAATATCTTTGGATAGAAGTGTCATAGAAACATGAGGGTGGGCTCGTTTGACTCGGGGCAGCAAACGACCAATCACGATTCACATTCAAGACTTCATAGCCACGCCCTAGCAACCATTTAGAGCACCCTAGCAACCTCATAGCATAGAGGTATATATTATTTTCTGAATGTCATAAAGCCATAAGTGGTTGGTTTCTATCATTCATACTGGCAAGCAGCCTTTGGAGTATCTACATTGGCAGCTGCCAGGCCACTCCCTAGCAACCAAACAGAGTACCCTAGCAACCGTTTTTCAAGATCTATATCTCTGCATGAGAACATCGTACAGACATGGGGGTTGGTTTATATTGGCAAGCAGCCTTTGGAGTATCATCATTGGCAGGTGCCGAGGCCACTCCCTAGCAGCCAAACAGAGTACCCTAGCAACCGTTTTGCAAGACCTATATCTCTGCATCAGAACATCGTAGAGACATGGGGGTTGGCTTATGTTGGCAAGCAGCCTTTGGAGTATCATCATTGGCAGCTTCCAAGCCACTCCCTAGCAACCAAACAGAGTACCCTAGCAACCATTTAGTAAGTATTATATCTTTACAACCGAAAATCGTACAGACATGGGGGTTGGTTTGTATTGGCAAGCAGCCTTTGAGTATCATAATTGACAGATGCCAAGCCACTCCCTAGCAACCAAACAGAGTACCCTAGCAACCGTTTTTGCAAGACATAAATCTCTGCATCAGAACATCGTACAGACATGGCGGTTGGCTTTTTTTTTGACTCATGCTAGCAAACTGGAATTCCAACATGCTAGTCATGCTAGCAGTGAATAGCTACATGCTAATAGTGATTAGCTAAGTGCTCAAATTGGCTAACAACATGCTATGAACTCTATATAAACTTCATAGTGACCATCTGTGACAACTACCAACCACCTAGTAACAGCATAGCAACTACCCCCGGTTACCATAGCAACCGCCTAGCAACCACCCAGAGCACCCTAGCAACCGCCTAGCAACACATTAGCAACCACCCAAAGTACCTTACCTTAGCAACTGCCTAGCAACCGCCTAGCAACCACCCAGGTTACCATAGTAACATCCTAGCAACCACCCAGAACACCCTAGCAACCGCCTAGCAACATCTTAGCAACCACCCAGGATACCTTAGCAACTGCCTAGCAACCACCCAGGTTACCATAGCAACCGCCTAGCAACCACCTAGCAACACCTTAGAAACCCCACCAACCCCATAGCAAACCTTAGCAACCACCCCTAGCAACCCACCTAGCTACCAACCACCCAGGTTACCTTAGCAACTGCCTAGCAACCAGCTAGAACACCCTAGCAACCACCTAGCAACACTTTGGCAACTGCCTAGCAACACCCTAGCAACCGCATAGCAACACCTTAGCAACCACCCCAAGTACCTTAGCAACTGCCTAGCAACTGCCTAGCAACCACCCAGAACACCCTAGCAACCACCTAGCAACACCTTAGCAACCACCCCAAGTACCTTAGCAACTGCCTAGCAACCACCCTAGCAACCACCCAGAACACCCTAGCAACCGCCTAGCAACCTTAGCAACCACCTTAGCAACCCTAGCAACCGCCTAGCAACCACCTTAGCAACCACCTAGTACCATGCTAGCAACTGCCTAGCAAACACCTAGCAACCACCCAGAACACCCTAGCAACCGCCTAGCAAACACCCTTAGCAACCACCCCTAGCAACCTTAGCAACACTTCCTAGCAACCACCCAGGTTACCCTAGCAACCACCCTAGCAACCCTAGCAAACGGCCCTAGCAACCACCTAGCAACACCTTAGCAACCAACCCAAGTAACCTAGCAACCACATAGCAACACCCTAGCAACCACCCTGGGTACCCTAGCAACCGCTCTCACAACCGCCTAAAAAACACCTTAGCAACCGAGCGCCGAGTTTTGCCACTGCAAGCACCACTCACATTTTCTTCAGGAAATGTACATTCTAGTTAGTGGTGCTTGCCGAAGGCAAAGCAACACTATTATTATCTCACATACTTATTATTATTCTTCTTCTTATAGATTCCGTACAAATTTCGGCGCGTAACTAGTCCCCGCAGTTTTTGTCACAGACCCGCAAAAGAGGTGTCAAATCGTGCGGCCTATTCGGGAATGGTGTGCTATGACTTTTATAAGCGATCGGGCGTACGATGTTCGCACACCGGGCGAAAAATCGCATAGACAATGCATTGCGGCCAACTTTGACGGATCGTAGCTCCGAGAGAGAATTTCGCAGAAACATGTGAATCACCACATTTGGAGAAGCTATCAGGCTGTGCGAGAACATACCCCAAAGTGGGGTATAAGTTGTACCCCTGGGGCGCAAGAGCCCCCCAAATTTGCCCCATAGACATACTATGGTGAGGGATCGCCCATGAAACAGTGCGTTTTTCCTACTATGGTACTTTACCTAGGAGTTTTGCATTGATCATAACTCTGGATCACAATGTCATAGAGACATGGGGGTGGGCTCATTTTGCTTTGGAAATAAATCTGTATGACAGTGTCATTGTGAAGTGGTGGAGCCACGCCCTAGCAACCATTTAGGGCCTCTTAGTAACAAGCTCCATAGACTTCCATTGAAAAAGATCAAATTAATATCTTTGGATAGAAGTGTCATAGAAACATGAGGGTGGGCTCGATTGATGCGGGGCAGCAAACGACCAATCACGAATCACCTTCAAGACTTCATAGCTACACCCTAGCAACCATTTAGAGCACCCTAGCAACCCAAAGCATAGATGGATATCTTCAAATCTGAATATCATAAAGGCATGGGGGTTGGTTTTATATCATTCATACTGGAAAGCAGCCGTATCATCATTCCCAGCTGCCAAGCCACTCCCTAGCAACCAAACAGAGTACCCTAGCAACCGTTTTGCAAGACCTATCTCTCTGCATCAAAACATCGTAGAGACATGGGGGTTGGCTTATATTGTCAAACATCCTTTGGAGTATCATCATTGGGAGCTGCAAGGCAACTCCCTAGCTGTGCAGCCTTTGGAGTATCGTCACTGGCAGCTGTCAGGCCACTCCCTAGCTAATCATGCTAGAGCTTCATGTAAGCAAGCATTCCTCTCATCGCTAATCTGCTAAAAACATGCTGAGTGACATGCTAGTCACGCGCTCCTAGATCCTGCTCGAAGAAAACTGCTAGCGACATGCTAGTCCCGTTGCTAATCTGCTTAGAAACATGCTAGCGGACATGCTATGTCACGCTCGCTAATCATGTTAAAACATGCTAGTGACATGCTAGTCAGCTCTGCTAATCATGCTAGAAAAAAAACATGCTAGCGGCTAATCTCATGGCTAGTGAAATGCTAGTCACTTGCTAATCATGCTAGAAAAATGCTAGCGGACATGCTAGTCAATTGCTAATCATGCTAGTGACAAATGCTAGTCACTTGCTAATCATGCTAGAAACATGCCAGCGACATGCTAGTCACTCGCTAATCATGCTAGTGACATGCTAGTCACTTGCTTAATCATGCTAGAATTCCAGTGCTAGCTAACATGCTAGCAGTCTGCGACATCGTAATCCATGCTAAATCATGCTAAAAACTGCTAGTAGTTGCTATCGCTCGTAACATGCTAAAAACATGCTAGCGAATGCCTAGTCACTTGCTAATCCATCGCTAGGAAACAATGCTAGCGACATGCTAGTCACTCGCTATCATGCTAAAAACTAGTGCTGCTAGTCACTTGCTAATCCTGCGAGAAATACGATGCTAGCGACATCTAAGGTTCACCAGCAATCTGCCTAGAAACATGTCGGACGACATGCTAGTCCACTTTCCGCTAATCATGCCTAAACAACAGCTAGCGACATGCTAGTCACTGTCATAACATGCTCGAAACATGCTGGACATGCTAGTCACTTAGCATTAATCATTCTAGTAACCAGGCTAGTCACTCGCAATCCTGCTAAAAACCATGCTAGCGACCTGCTTGTCACACTCGCTACTCATTGCTAAAAAAACATGATAGTCCTTGCTAATCTTCCATAAAAAACTGTAGCGACATGTTAGTCACTCCGTCAATCATGGCTAAACAAATGATCCTAGCGCCATGCTAGTCACTCGCTTAATTCATAAAAAGCATGCATAGTGACCCATCTAATACAACTTGTCTATGTCCACTGTAAAACATGGTAATTTTGAGACATGCAGTCACTTGCTAATCATGCTAGCAAACATCTAGTCGACATGCTAGTCCTACTTGTCTAATGTATACTCATAAACATGCTGCGACATGCTTAGTATAACTTGCTAATCACGTCGTTCGCTAGTCTGCCTGCTTAGATATCCCATGTGGCTATGAAACTTCTAGCTACTCTATGTCAATCGCTAATCATCTAAAGCATGACTGGCTAGTGCATGCTCTTTCCAAGGATCGGTAATCATGGGCTAAATAACATGCCTAGCCTTACATGCCTAGTCCGCTAATTGTAAGTGCTGCTGGAGATTTATTACATGCTAGCGACATCTATGTGATTGCTAATCATGCTGGTTGACAGAATAAGTGCGATCCACGTAGCTACTCATGCTAGAATTACAGCTCGCCGACACTGTCGCAATGAAGCTGCTATTTCATGCTCAGTGTTTATACCAAGATAACTGTGGCTATCAGTTAGGCAACATTCCGCTCAGATCTGTCCAATCGGACATCGTGTTGCTCACCATGGCTAGATAGATACATAGATTTTATAGAAAACAATGCTAGTAACATAGATAGCTAATCAGATTCTAGATACATGCTAAGTCATTTGCTAATCAATTACTACGAAACATGCTACGTCGCACAAGCTAGTCCACAGAGGTCGCTATACTACAGTGCTAAACACAATGCAGGTGACATGCTAGTCACATTGCTAGATCATGCCTAAAAACATGCTAGCTACATCTGTGCCACTTGTCTAATATATGCTATATACATGTAGTGACAATGCTAGTGGCTCCGCTCACTAATCTGGCTAAAACATGTCTAGCGACTCTAGCCATCCGTCGCGAAGTCATGCACGACTGCTAGGAACTTGCTTATCATGCTAGAGATGTTACTAGTCACCTGTTTATCATGCTAGAACATCGACTTCGTCAGCATGTGACTAGCTGTCGACTTTTCAAGTATTAACAGGACTGGTGCTGTCTTGTCACATAGGATTCATCAGATAGAACGCTAGAAGACGCTTCTAATCAGGCCTGAGCAAAATGCTAGTAACGACTTAGATCTCTAATACAAAACAGCGAGTAACTTTGCTAATCATGATAAGCTAATGACATCCCTATAACTAGCTCTCATGCAGTCAATAGGCTAATCACTTTGTTTTATTACTTCTTAAACTTTTCAACTTTCCTTCTAAACTTTTCAAATTGTCTAAACTTTTTCAAACTTTTTAACTTTGCACCTTTCAAAACTTTTCAAACGTCTGTTCAGTCTTCTCAAGCCAACTTAAAGTTTTGTCTTGACAACTTTTTTATCTCGTTATTACGCATTGTTCCTAGCATGATTAGAATGTTACTAGCATATTAATTGGCTTAGATGCCAATGTAGCATGGTTATTTAGCATTATTTAGAATGGCTTGTAGAAAGTCACTTGAATGTTGCTAGCAGATTTGATTGTTGATTAGCATTTAACTAGCATGTCGATAGCATGTTTCTAGCCCACCCTGAAATAGAATGTCGCCTAGCATGTTTCTCAGCAAGATTAAATCGCATGTGCGTAGAACCATTTTAGCATTTTGGCTAGCATGTTATCTAGATATGATTAGCAAGTTGGCTAGCATGTTTTCTTGTATGTGATAGCAAGTTACTAGAGAAGATGTCGTCATAGACACTTTATTAGCTTGATAGACTAGATGTCGATAGAATGGTTTTGTAGAAACGCTTAGGCAAGTGTAATAAGTTTGTAGAGTTAGCAAGTGTTTAGCATGTTATTTCAGCATGATTAGCAGCATGATTAGCATGTTTACTAGCATATTGCTAATTCATGATTAGCAAGTTACGTGCCTGCATCTAGATATGTTTAGCAAAGTTACTAGCATGTTTTAGCATGTCATTAGCATTGTTTACTAGCATGTTCTTAGCATGATTAGCAATTGGTTAAAATAGCATGTACAAGTCCTAGCATGATTAGACACTGTACTAGCATGTTTCATAGCATGATTAACAAGTTACTAGCATGTTTCTAGCATGATTAGCAAGTTATGACTAGCATTGTTTCCCTAGCATGATTAAGCGATGACTAGCATGTTCCTAGCATGATCAGATTAGCATGATTAGTATTTAGCATGTTCTTGCATAGTTCTAGCAGAGCTAGCAAGTTACTAGCATGTTCGAAATAGCATAAAATGTTTTTAAGCAGGATTCCGTTTGCAGAGCATGTTTACTAGCATGTTTTTTAGCATGATTACATGGTAACTAGCATGTCGCTAGCATGTTTCTCAGCATGATTAGCATGACTCGTCATGTTAGCAATTATTAGCACAAGTTACTTCCGCATGTGCGCTAGCATTATTAGCAAGTTACTAGCATGTTTCTAGCATGATTAACAAGTGACTAGCATGTTTCTAGCATGATTAGCAAGTTACTTGCATGTCGCTGGCATTATTAGCATGTTACTACTGGCGGCAGATTCGTTCGCTGATCAGTTGTCTAGCATGATTATAGCATGGTTACTATGCATGTTCTTCGGGACGCGGGATAAGCATGTTTAAAGCCATATTCCTAGATGATTTAGACATGTTACTAGGCATAATTCCTGCATGATTAGCATTTTACTCAGCATTTGCGCTAAGCATTATTAGCAAGTTAATAGCATGTGTCTAGGCCAGGATTAGCAAGTGACTAGCATTTTTCTAGCATGATTCGCAAGTTACTAGCATGTCCGCTAGCTAAGCATTTTACTAGCATGATTAGCAAGTTACTTAGCATGTCACTCGCAGAATTAGTAAGTTACTAGCATTGTCGCTAGCAGGTTTCTAGCATGATTAGGCATGTTAACAGCATGTTCCTAGCATGTTGCTACAATGGGTCTAGCCTGATTTCGCATGTTATCGGAGCATGTGGTTACCATGATTTCGCAAGGTCACTAAGCATTTTGCTAGGCATGATTAGGCGCGGTGTGACTAGCATGTTTGTTAGCATGATTTCTAGGCATGTTGTCAAGCATGATTATCAAGTGACTAGCAGGCTCCGCTAGCAGAAGTAAGATGAGATAAATAGAAATCGTCAGCTGATAGATCGACATAGTCAGATGCTAGATAGATAGATGGATAGAGTCAGATGAATAGATAGATAGTAATAGATAGAAATAGATAGATAGATAGAATAGATAATAGATTAGAAATCTAGATAGATGATTTTTGAATGATTTTTAATGGATTAGGAAATAGTACATAGAAGCCGACAGCTTGATGTGATTCTACTGGGCTTCAGTTTGTTTAGAATTTGAATTTTGACAGGTTGGAGCTTGGCTCATCTGAACAGTTCCGTCAGGCAAGTCTATGGGAGTTTTATGATTTTTAATCTTCAATTTTTGATGAAACCGTAAGTCCAAGCATTTAGAAAGATATAGCCACACCCGGCCGAGATCAGTCTGAAAGAGCGTGTGTGCGTAGTTTGGAGTCCTGTAGAGTTAAAGCTTCTTAGGGAGGGTAGAGTTGTAAGTTAGCTCAGAAGAATAATAATAACTAGAATGTAACGTAGTGCACTAATTTGATGTTGGCTTGGCTTGGGCCACAAAAGAGCCACTGTACTTGTGTAGTCCACCTTCTTAAGCCTGCCTTGGTGGAAACCAAACAATTGTGCCAACTTGTATTTTTCTATAGGACCCTGCTGTTTTCTGTTCCAATTCAAAAGCATTGGCTATGACACACAGTTTCAACAGGTTTGGCTAGCCAGGCAAGTAAAATAAGTCATGCCTTTTCCCCTGTTTGCTATTTCCCA
>NW_024879254.1:411116-411244 GCF_018340385.1 Cyprinus carpio
ATGTTACACTGTCAGATATGCAAAAGAAATCTATTGTATCTCTTTCTCTGGCTACTGTGTATATGCCACCAGGGCCATATACAGAATTCCTAAAAGAATTTGGAGATTTCCTCTCAGACCTGTTGGTT
>NW_024879254.1:412448-416572 GCF_018340385.1 Cyprinus carpio
TAATTGAATTGTGCGGCATTTAGATTCCTCACCCTCTTCCTTGCCTCCTGTCTGACAGTTTCTCAACTCTCCAAAACATGCATGTGTTTTAATTCAATCGTGTTCAAGGAATATTATTTCAGTGTCAATAAGGCCTCGATTTGCAGAAAGTTTTTGAATTTCAAATCTAAATTTAGGGTAGACATGAACACTTGCTTAAACAATACCCTGGAACTTGGGACACCACTGTTTATTTTACATATAATGCACCTACTTTTGAAAGTGTCTTAAGTCCCATTTCTATTTCCTAATTATTTCCCACTAAAGTTGAATGATAACCCGCTTAGTGTGAAATTAATTTATCATCACCTTTTGAGATGTGCACGGGGCTATACAATCTCCACTTCCCATTCCTCATTCTTTTAATTCCAGGGTTCCTTCCACCACAAAGCGGCAAGTGTACAGTTGGAAATATGGCATATTTCTCATCTTTGACTGTGACTCTGTATCAAACCCGCTTATGGAACTGAACATTGAAATGGAATATTCTGCTGTCAAAAGAATGTCTCTGAAAAGACACTTCCAATTTCAGTATCTATGAGCCAGACTATAGGCCCCCCAGACACCTAAATATTTTGCACAGCTTGTGTATGCAGCACATTACAATAACTGTTATCACTCTTCTCATGGCAGAAAGTTTGGAGAAAGATAGAAAAAAATTGTTTGCATTAAACCATTTATTTTTACTTTTATTTTGGACTGTATTGTAAGGTTTCATTTCATTACTTTAAGGGGTCTATGACCTCTTTCTCTCTGGAGTGTTAACAAGCATCGTGGTGCATAAAGAAATCTGTACAGTTGCAAGTCTAAAGTCTCAAATCCAAGAGAATTCTTTTATTCACAGTTAAGACTGCTGCACGCCCCCCTAAAACTGCTCATTCAAACACGCCCCCCATATCTACTCCACTATGTGAATATTTGCGTATGCCCCCAATGTACCGCAAAAAAGAAGGCGTGGTTTCAGTAACCACGTTATGTTGAAGCACCTGTCAGGGAATGTTGCGTGTATCTAGGGCAAAAGCTTTTATTTGGCCTTCTGAAAGTAGATGCATTTAGGAATCTTTAAAAGATTACTTACAACAGAACAGCAACGCATTTTATGCGAACCATTTTCGTGAACCCTAGGAGAGGGGTAATTCAACTTTTGCTTACGATAATCTGGCACTTCTGAATCAGCTACTGTAAGTATGTTTTGTTATTAGTTTAAGTATTTGCTATCGAATGTTCAAATGCGGAGTTTTGCCAATAGTATATGCACATCGTATGTGTGTGTGTGTGTGTGTGAGAGAGAGAGAGAGAGAGAGAGAGGCAGAGAGACGGTCAAACAGTGGAGTCAGCTGTCTTAACCGTCCGTGACTTATGTACTGCAAACACATATGAGCTTCGGCACTGTGTCTGCCACGCGATTCTGTTCCCCTTTTCGGGCTTGAACTGATGGTAAAACTAAGGACATTATTAACTGTCTTTACATTTATTTTGAGAGATGAAGCTCGCGATTATGGAAAGGGACGTTATATTTCTAACGAGTGCTTGTGGTGTTCGGCCAGTCACAATGCACTGGGTCAGCTGGCCAATCAGAGCAGACCGCGCTTGTCAGAAGGAGGGACTTTGTAGAAAATGGCGCGTTTGAGAGTGGCGGGGCATAGAGGACCATCAATAATGAACAGTATTTGAAAAATAATGTGTATTTTGAACATTAAAGCATATCAGCATATTCTGTTACACCAAATACACAAAATAATAATCTTCAAAAAGCATCATATGACCCCTTTAAAATTAATAATGACAGACTGTCAAAAAAAGGTTGAACATTTCATTTCAAAACATCTTAATTTCAGTATTACTAACAGGCCTAATGGAACACTGCCTTCTATTTATTTAAAATTGTATGTGAAAACTAGGCATGGGCTGCATGCAGCCCGTCACGAATTCAAATGCGGCCCACCATGCTGAACACAACTGTACACTTTCAGTTTATAATTCATTTTGTTTTTACATTCATTTAAAAATGAAGCTACTAAAGAAATATACTATAGCCTACTGCTTATGCAAAATTCTTTTTGTTTTTCATATATTATTTTCAGAGCAGACCTACGTTCCGAATTTTATGAACACATACAAGCAAGGCACTTTGGCAGAATTCAATTCAAATAGGTCATCAACAGCCATTAGTTCGGTAAAATTGAGCATCAGAATTGACAAATTTGTTTTTAAAGGGAGTAAAAAGAAAGTGTGGAAATAACAAAGCAAATGAAACACATACAAACAAGAATAGTCACAGTATCAGCAGTGAAGGAGAGTGCTGGATTTTCGGATTTTGCGCCGTAACTCACTTGAAGAAGTTCAGGCAAACAGAAACACCCATACTACGCAGCAATCATCCTTAATTGCAGAAATGTGGCAAAACATCTCTGGAGAGAACCTCATATTATTAAATTCGAAAGTGCTTTCCATATTTGGATCAACATAGGCTACATTTGTGAACGCACATTTTCTGCAATGTCGCAGCGTCAAGTCATGTTCCCCGCGGCGCGTCTTTACAGACTGCAACTTACAATCGCAGAACTTCATTGTGCTGTTACTCCTTTTCGAATGAATTTCACAAAATTGGTCAGCTCCCCCGACAGCATCAGGTGTTTTATTTATGGGGAGTAGAATTATTAATTTATTTTAATGGATGTAATCGCATTAAATATCATAATATTTAGGCTATAATATTATAAATCAGGTTGGTTTGTATTGGTGACGTAATGTGTAAATGATATGCGTGCGGCCCGCGAGACTTGCACTTGGACCATAGTGCGGCCCGTTGGAAAAAAAGGTTGAGAACCACTGGTCTAAGTAAAAACGCACATACACACAAAAGGAAAGAGAGAGCATGAGTGTCTCACACACACACACACACACACACACACACACTGCAGGGGACGCCTTCCTTAAGGCTTCTTGGTTATGCTCCCTTCAGGCCTCCAGATGGCATGTTTACCCCAAGCCAGGTGATGTCTTCCTTTACAGAGGGCAATATCGTACTTAATCTTGCTTAGTACTCTCCTCGTTAGTCCTGATTCCCTTCACCTGTGTTTTATCCTTTATAAGGTTGCTCGTTCTCTGCTGTTGTGTTCAGTCTTGAGCCTACATACTCCAGTTACCAGCTCTCAGTTAAGTCTGTACCTTATTTTTAACCCTTGTGTCTATTTTCATTTATCTGTTTTATGGAAGCTTGGCTATCCTAGTTTATTTGTACTTTGTAACCTTGGTTTCTCGAGTAAAGATTTTTTGTTTGGAAGACTCAAGTCTCCTGACTCATGACTCTTCTACTCTTGGGTTTCTATACCTGGAAGTTGGCTCAGTAGGAAACACATCACACCTTCTACACCAGAGACCAGGGTTCTAGTCCCGCTTAAGGTGACCTCCTAACAGCAAGACTGAACCCTGGAAGAGAACCCAGCAGAAGCAGCTTCACCACCTTCTAATGTGGACCGTATTTTGGCAGCTCTCTCGGATCAAGCAGTAACCATACAGCGGCATGACCAGGCTCTGTCTGAGATCCTTCATCTTTTAAATCTACAATCCCAAGCCTCCTTTTCCCAAGAACCCCAACCTCCTTCTGAGCTTTCTAACAGAACCACATTGGCTGTTCCGCCAGAGCCCAAGTTACCAGCACCAGAGAGGTTTGATGGTAGTTCTGACAAATGGAGAGGTTTCATTACCCAGTGTACCCTGGCCTTCCAGCTTCAGCCTAGCAGCTTTCCTACCGAGGGTAGTAAGATGGCTTACATCATTACCCTTCTAACAAGCAAGGGTTTAGACTGGGCCTCTGCTTTGTGGGATCACAAAGCAGGAAAAACTCCACTTACAACCAACTGCCATAACTTCATTTCTAAGATGAAAAGAGTCTTCCTCCATTCAACCGGTGGGGGGATGTGGATCGCCGTCTGCTCCACCTCTCTCAAGGTTCTCGGAGTGCAGCAGATTTGCTTTAGAGTTTCTCACTCTTGCCACAGAGAGTGAGTGGGATCAATGAGCCTTAACCCTCTGGAGTCGATTAACGCGTATACGCGTTTTGGGGTATTTTCTCCTGATAA
>NW_024879254.1:417491-476120 GCF_018340385.1 Cyprinus carpio
GTTACGTATTGTTCTCCCAAGCCTCTTCTGAAGAACCCCAACCTCCTTCTGAGCTTTCTAACAGAACCACACATTATTAACTCCATGAGCCCAAGTTACCAGCACCAGAGAGGTTTGATGGTAGTCCCGACAATGGAGAGGTTTTCATTACCCAGTGTACCCTGGCCTTCCAGCTTCAGCGCCTAGCAGCTTTCCCACCGGTGGTAAAAGATGGCTTTACTGCCATCTTCTAACAAGCATGGGTTTAGGATTGGCCTCTGCTTTGTGGGATCACAAAAGCAGAAAAAACTCCACTACAACCAACTGCCATAACTTCATTTCTAAGATGAAGTAGCCTTCTCCATCCAACCGGTGGAGGGATGGGTCGCCGTCTGCTCCACCTCTCGTTCTCGGAGTGCAGCAGATTTGCTTTTAGAGTTTCTCACTTGCCACAGAGAGTGAGTGGGATCAATGAGCCTTATGGGCTACCTTTCACCATGCCTTGAAGTCACCTGAGACTCAGTGATGAGTTAGCTTTCCAAGCATCCGGCCACCAAACCTTGAGTCCCACATTGAAGTGGCTATCCGCATAGACCATCGCCTCAGGGAACGTCAGCAGGAGAGACACCAGGAGATTAGATTTCTCGAATCTGCAAGCCCTGTTAAGATGCCTCCATCTCTCAGTACCCCTGAGGAGGCCCATGCAACTGGGTGGAACCAGAATTTCCAATGCGGAGCCATTGTCCAGAGTTATCCCGAGTTCCCCAGGAGTATGCGGACCTCCAGGAAGTCTTTAGTAAAGCTCAAACTGCCACATTACCACCTCACAGATCTTATGACTGCACTATCGAATTGGTCCCTGGAACTTGCCCACCACGTGGAAGGCTCTACTCCCTCTCTGGACCTGAGAGATTGGCTATGGACAAGTACCTTAAAGAAGCCTTGGACAATGGACTATACGTCCATCCAACTCACCTGCTGGGGGCGGGTTTTTTTGTTGAAAAGGAAGGATGGGGTCTCGACCCTGTAAGACTATCGCGGGTTAAACAGGATTACCCAATCAAGAACGATTACCCTCTCCTCTTATGACCATGCTTTGAGATCCTCAAGGGGCCACCAGCTTCACTAAAATTGATCTGCGAAACGCATACCATCTAGTTAGAATCATGGAGGGAGACGAGGAAGATGGCCTTCAACACACCAACGGGCCACAGGAATACCAGGTAATGCCATTTGCCTAGTCAATGCCCCCCCAGCCATCTTCCAAGCCTTGATTAATGATGTTCTCAGAGAAATGTTAGATTCATTTGTGTTTGTTTATCTGGACAACATTTTGATATTCTCTCAGAATTACCCAGAGCATGTTCAGTATGTCTGCAGGTCCTATCCCAGCTATTGAAACACAGACTTTATGTGAAGTTGGAAAAGAAAGTGAGATTCATGCTCCAGAAATTTCCTTCCTTGGTTTCACGGTATCAAAGGGCAGCTCTGTGATGGATCCCGACAAGATACAAGCAAATCTTTGGACTGGCCTCAACCAACTTGACAAAAAACAGGTACAGCGCTTTTCTGGGTTTTTCTCCCACTTTTTTATAGTATATCTATAAGAAACGCTGCCGAGCCTCTTTCTGCAATGACCCAGGAAGTCAGCTAAGCCATTTGCGTGGATCTGCAGAGCAAGATCACCAGGCTCTCAACAAGCTAAAAGAGAGACCCTTTACGCCTGCTCCTGCAATCTCAAACTCCTCCTGATTCAGAGAGCTGCCTTGTGTTGGAGTGTGTAGATGCCTGTGACGTAGAGTAGGAGCCAGTCTTGTCACAGAGAAGTAAGAGTGATAACAAGCTCACCCACGTAGCTTTTGTCAGTCACACCAAACGCGAGAGGAATTATGATATTGGGAAACCGTGCTGCTTGCTGTTAAGATGGGCCTTGGGAGGAGTGGAGGCACTGGCTGGAGGGGGGCCAAACACCCATTCCCAATCTGGACGCAACCACAAGAATCTGACTTTGGCGCCCAGGAGGCTAAGAGACTGGATGTCCACCAGCCCACTGGGCCCTCTTTCAACCAGTTTAACTTACTCTTCTATCGCCCCAGGTTCTAAGAATCTAGCCAAATGCACTTTGAGGCAGTTTGAGCCGCCAGAAGTGGAGTCTTGTCCAGAACCCATTCTGCCCACTTCTAAGATGGTAACTCCAATTCAATGGGATGTTGAAACGGCTGTTAAGAGGGCGCAACTAAAGCAGCCAGGTCCAGGTAAGGGCCCTCCAGGGCGCCTCTTTGTTCCTAACACTCTACGTTCTGAGGTTTTACAGTGGGCTCATGCTTCTCTCCCTTCTGGACACCCTGGGACTACGGAAACATGCAAGCTCATCCAGAGGAAGTTCTGGTGGCCTAGACTACAGAAGGATGTCCGAGAATTTGTCGCCGCTTCTTTGGTCTGTGGCCAGAACAAAGTGCCAAGGACCCACCCTCATGGCCTGCTGCATCTGCTGCCCATTCCAAGATGCCCCTGGTCTCACATTTCCATGAACTTCATCTCAGTCTCAAGAAAATATGGTAATCCTAGTAGTCGTAGACAGATTTTCAAAAGCTTGTCAACTCCTTCCTTTGCCCAAGCTCCCTACAGCCAGCCAAACTGCGGAACTATTGATGTGGCATGTGTTCAGGATCCACGGTTTTCCACAGGATATGGTTTCTGATCTGGGCCCACTGTTTACTTCCCAGTTTTGGAAGGCATTTTGCAGACTCATTGGATCCTCCATCAGCCTGTCCTCCAGTTTCCATCCCCAGTCAAATGGCTAAATTGAGAGGGTAAATCAAGAGATTAAAAAGACACTTAGGTGCCTGGTTGCAGACAACCAATCAACATGGAGCGCTCATTTAATTTGGGCTGAATTTGCACATAACACCCTTTACCATTCCTCCATAGGCATGTCCCCTTTTGAGTGTCAGTATGGTCCCTCCCCCCTCCCTCTATTTCCTGGACAGGAGCTAGAGGTCAATGTTACGGCTGCCACAAGGCTGTTCCAACGATGCCGACGTTCCTGGCAAAGAGCTCGTGTTGCCTTATTGAGGGCTGTCTGACAACAGCGGAGGCAGGCAAACCGTCACCAGAGGGTAGGACCCATGCTTCACTCGGGACAAAGAGTATGGCTGTCAATCCAGATACCTTCCTTTGCAAGTGGAATCCCGCAAGCTGGCCCCTCGATACATTCGTCCTTTCAAGATCCTCAAAAAGATCAATCCAGTTGCTTATCGACTCCTCTTACCCAGGTCTATGAAGATTCATCCCACTTTTCATGTTTCCCATTTAAAACCTGTTGTTTGTTCTACTCTGTCTCCAGCTAGGAAACCCCCACCAGTACCTCACATCATTGATGGCCAGCCAGCTTACACAGTTCGAAGGCTGTTGGATTCTCGACGGATCCGTGGCAGGGTTCAGTATCTTGTGGATTGGGAGGGCTTTGGCCCAGAGGAGCGGTCCTGGGTTCCTGCATGAGATATTTTAGACCGGACACTCATCTCAGAGTTTCGCAGAGCCCAAGGAAACTGTCAGAAGAACGTCAAGGGCTGTTCCTAGGGGAGGGGCTCCTGTAAAGATCTAATCTCTGCACTGCTGTTCCACTCCCGGCCTGCAGGGGACGCCTTCCTTAAGGCTGCTTGGTTATGCTCCCTTCAGGCCTCCAGATGGCATATTTACCCCAAGCCCAGTGCTCTCCACCCCTGCAGATGGCAATATCGTACTTAATCTTGCTTAGTACTCTCCTCGTTAGTCCTGATTCCCTTCAACTGTGTTTTTTTCCTTTACAAGGGTGCTTGTTCTCTGCTATTGTGTTTAGTCTTGAGCCTACATACTCCAGTTACCAGCTCTCAGTTAAGTCTGTACCTTATTTTTAACCCTTGTGTCTATTTTCATTTCTCTGTTTTATGGAAGCTTGGCTATCCTAGTTTATTTGTACTTTGTAACCTTGGTTTCTCGAGTAAAGGTTTTTTTTTTTTTTTTGTTTGGAAGACTCAAGTCTCCTGACTCATGACTCTTCTGCTCTAGGGTTTCTATACCTGGAAGTTAGCTCAGTAGGAAACACATCACACCTTCCACACCAGAGACACGTTTTCTAGTCCTGCTTAAGGCGACCTCCTAACATAAAGCTATAGAAAAATCACACCCCTTTAACAAAACAGATTAAACCATTTTATAATTACAGGGGGTCTCAATTCAGTACATTAAACCTCAGTGAAAAAGAAATGTATAATGAAAGTGCTGCAGTCATGGATCCCGGCAGAACCACAGGTAAGATACACAATCACTCAAACAATTAAATAAAGAAAACATTAACCCATATCCTGTCTAGTTGTGGTTTTATTCAATCACTAGCATGCACTCTAGTAACGAATTGTTGTATCACTCTTTGATCTTTAATGTGCACATAAGAGACAACATGCACCACTAACACAAAATGTTTTGGGTCAATAATATTAAAGAAACAAAATAAATGCATAGAAATTTATAAACAAGCGAACAAACAATGAATTCCTTAAAATCAATTTGTCCTACAAAGAAATTAAATAAATTAAAAAGGAAACTAGAACAATTTAAATAAACTAGCCCAATTATTAAGTGTGGCCTTAGCCATCACATTTCCCCCCACCTATGCATTCTCACACGGTGAGCGAGAAAGAAAATCAACCCCCGGTCGATGTTTCACTGTAAAGCGGGAGGGTTGTTTAGACAAAAACCATTGTGTCAAGTGAGAATTTGTATCTTTCATTCTATTCAACCATTTCAGTGCTTTATGATCCATTTCGATAATGAAAACTCCGCTGAGCAAATAATATTTCTAGTCAAGAGCCCATTTCAAAGCTAAACGTTCCTTCTCCACCACAGAATACCTAGTTTCTCTGGGAAATAATTTCTGACTCAAATACACCGCAGGATGCCTTCCTCCATTCTCTTCCTGCATCAGGATCGCTCCTAAACCTAATTCAGATGCATCTGTTTGAAGTACAAATGACTCAAATAAATATCACATCGTCTAAGTAAGCCGCTGCAAATTCTCTTAAACCATCCAATACAGTATCCATCAATCTTTGCAGCCCAAACGGTAACACCCGAAAATGCATTAGCCCCCTTGGTGTATGGAAAGTGGTCAACTTTCATGAGTCCAAGCCCAGAGGCACCTGCCAGTACCCTTTACCTAATTGATGGTACTGATAAATTTAGCCTTGCCCAGTTTTCCAATTAACTACTCAACACGAGGCATAGGATACAAATCGAATTCAGAGACAGAATTTAAATAACGAAAATCAATACAGAACCTGAGGGTATTATCTTTTTTTGGCACCAATACCACCGGATTACACCATTCACTCTTTGATGGTTCTACTATACCCATTTGTTGCATCATTGTTACCTCATCTTTGAAAGCAGTCAGCAATTGTTCAGGAATGTGGTAATTGATTTTTTTATCAACTCTGGATGGTTAAGATCTTCCGACTCTTCATCATCCTTAACCAGTCTGACTAAATTAACAATTCGTCCCCTTGGAATTATAAGATTCTATCTGACATTTTTGTCAGAATTGAGTTATTCACATATTCTTATTCTGTGTCAACGTATTTACATTATGTGATAGATTTTTTAATGTTGTGTACATTATGGGACTTTTTATTGAAAAAAATCAATAAGGTTCTATCTACACAGTCAAATGGAACACAAAAAACTTTGAAGCTCAATATCTCAAAACTACTCGGAATGCAGATAGAACCTTATAATTCCAAGGGGACGAATTGTGCTCTCATCTTACCTTCCAATGGACCCTACAATGTCCATGTCCAGCCGCTGAAAAGGGAATATTAATGACATGGTAAGGAAAAGGAACGGTGCTTTGTGGGGTTTTCGAATTTCACTGTCATTGGCACTCAGGGCAAGCTTTACAAAATTCAGTGATGTCCTTAGACTACCCAACCAGGTCAAAATGCCTTACAAATCTCTAGAATGCGTCTTCCGCCGCCTCCCCAAATGTCCTGCCCACGGAATGGATTTCCCCAACCATACCTAACGGGTAGTACCACTTTGTAATTTATCTTCCGTTTTACGATACAGCAAGTCATTTTCATTACAACAAAAACATCTCCCTTGAAGCAGAATAATTTGACCCTTTCTCCCCGCTGCCTCAACCACCTGAGAATAAAATTTTGAAATTGCAGTAGTACTCTTTCTGCAGCTGCCACCTCAAAATCTTCAGGACTGGAATCAGATCGCATTCAACAGTTTCTTCTCAGGTTCTTTTATTTCTTTAGCCTTCACTAATGATTCTTTTAATTTTTTTCCTGTTTTATTTCCCTCCTAGAACCTTCTTTACTTTACA
The DNA here is from genome assembly GCF_018340385.1 of Cyprinus carpio. NCBI lineage: Eukaryota > Metazoa > Chordata > Actinopteri > Cypriniformes > Cyprinidae > Cyprinus > Cyprinus carpio. The sequence continues at coordinate 423,841 of NW_024879254.1, forward strand.
CATGGTTCACAGACAATTCAGAATCAAAAAAGGCGTAGACAACAATGGATTTTCCCGTCTTCATCACATTCATTCTGCTTGCTTTGTGCCCATGTCAGAACTACATTACAGGTATACCGAAAAAGGAACAAATCCATCAGAGCAGGGAAAATCACATGACCCTAAAATCAACAGGGATATGGTAAGTTCTGTGCAAGTCCCTACCTTCATCAAATAGGTTTCCCCACTATACCCATATACACATCAGTGACAGAAAACTGTATTCTACGTTGTGATGCCACAAAAAACATCAGCTAGGCATGCCGCCTCCTCCTCAGCTGTAAACCTCTTTGGTGCCCACGTCTCTGCAATTCTGGGCTAAGCATCTGCAGGAATTCTTCAAGGATAATTATTTCTCCGATCTCCTGATGCAGTTTCTCTATTGTTGATTACCCTTATGTGGATTATTAAAGACAATTTACCTTCATCTTCTTTTCACATTTCAACATACTCGTGCATTGCATTTCTCCCACACTACACACCGTGACAGATGTACATGCTGTTTTATGTCTTTGCATAAATAGTAGGAGTAGTAAGCAGTATGGTATTCTGAACAAAATTAGTTCATTGCTTTCGTTTCTAAATTAGTTTTTTGTTGAATGAATCGGATGAATAATGACTCAGTGACTCACTCATAATAACTGTCATCTTGTTTCATTGATGAAAATGAATCATTATGTTCGAACGAATCAGAAAAGTGAACGATCATCAGTCGCCACTAAACCTGAGCACTCGACCATAAACCTGTCCACCCTTGTCGACAAGAAAAGCCCTACTGGAGGAACTACTTAACTATAAAATCCAATACAACAAAATACAGTGTCATTTGCTATTTATAAATATAACACATTTATCAATACAGTACTAATGTTACATGTTTTTTTTAACAATACATTACAAATTGGCTCTTTCTAAAGTTTTGGGGGTTTTTTATTTTCTAGCTACTAATGAGCCATGAACATTGAATGTGTTTTTTCTGAGGTTAATATTACATCAGGTAACATGTAGTTCCCAAGCTGTTTGATTGATGTCTTTCTGCAGTTTAAAGGTGACCTATTATGCCCCCTTTTGTATGGAATTATTTTGCTTCAAAAAAAAAAATGAACGTAACTTTATAAAACTGAACGTGACTTTTTCACAAACTATCAAATATATGTACAAAAGAAGAAAACACAATGAAAATGAAAAAAATGAACTCAGTCGCACAAATTTAACAGGCTCTTCAAATATGCTTCATTTCTTTTGTTAAATGTTTTTTCAAAGATTCGTGTTTTCCCGCTAATCATGGATTCTGAATGCATTGCCACAGATTTTTCGCGTACGCCTTCGCATTTTTTTCGTTTGGTGTTTTTGACACAAAACCCTCTCGTGTGGGGGCGACCTTAACAGTGATCTACTCTGATTGGATAGTGAGCTTTTGATGGACAGGTGCTCTCCTGACCTGGAAGTACAGACGTCACTCAGTGGCGTGCACTGAAACGTCCATTTTTTTTCTGTCCCTAGCCTTTACAGAAATATTACAATTGAAAAACACATTACAGTTACATTTTTTTACGACTATATTTTAAAAATAAAACATGTATTATTTGAACAATTAACACCTTCTTTCTTGCGCCATCAATGTGGTAGTATTTCTTTTTTAATTAATTACAAAGATTCCAAGCCCCACAAAACTGCTTGTCGCCACAGCCATGTACAATGGTGGTCTAAGTTTTAAATGTTAGAAACATAAATAAAGACATTTTGCCAAACCAAAAGTGGACGTTTCTGTAGAATGACCCTCATACTCTGTTGTAAACTCTCTTTACCAGCAATTTATTAGTCATTAGACCATGACAGAATTACAGAACACAAACGTAAAAATAAACAAATATTAATCAATTCTCTTTATAAACAATATTGAGCGCATTAATCTCAGATGACAACTTCTAGTCTTGTTATCATGCCGCAATGCCTTGAGCAGCCTTCACCCGTGCAGCCTAGTAGGCCGCATCTCAGCCACGGTTGCGCAATCCCCCCCTGTGCGTCCCCTTGTGTGCCGACATAATTGTCGGCCACATACAGCCATGGCTGATTGCGGTTTAATTTTTTGTCGATTTAAAACACCATCGAACAAATAGAATTCACATATAAACAATTTATAAACACAGACTGTGATGCCCCATCACTCATCTTACCTGTAAAACACATAAACAGTGCAAGAAATCAGTTGACTCATGTTTCAGTGACTGGGTTAAGGCTAGAAGGGATACGTATGGCACTACTGGGCATGCGCACTTCAATACATCATAATTTTTGTCTCACTGTACAACAAAAATTACTATTTTTTTTTTTCATTATTGTAAGGGGTAGGTTTAGGGTTGGGGTAGGTGTAGACAATTAATAAAAACACAATCTAATAAGGTAGAAAATAGAATTTCATTGTTAGTTTTCGGATGACGCTCTTTGCCATGCGGCTCACTATTTGCCCCCTAGCATCACCCGCCAGCACATACAGGTTTAGATGATGTTAAAAATTGGCATAATTACATAGTAATTTATACAAAAAAAATATATAAATTTCAAGTAAACACAGTCCTATTTAATAAAATGATAATTCATAATAATAATAATAATAAATAATAATAAAACAACACATAAATATGACTTCTTAAGTTTATACAACTACATTCGCGCACACAAAGCCTTGGTAGTGACCCCTTTTTTTCCAGAAGCAATCTTTGCAACCACTCCAAGCGCTGAACTGACCCTCATTTGTGAAGGCAGTCCAGCGTAAAATGATTAGCACAAAATATAGTACTTTTCCCTTTTTTATAATGAAATGTAACCACCATGTCCTAAGCGGTCTATGGAGACGCCTATGTTCATTGGTGCATCCCGAAAACACAACACTTGTAAATGCCTCTATGGGACTGACATTGTATTTCCAGCTGCCACAGCCAAGAGAAACAGCATTGGTGTGCTGCTTCTCGCTTCTTGTCTATGCTATATGCACAAATGGGTGGGACTTTTTTCCCTAGTATGATGTGTATATAGAGAGAAATCTGGAACCGCCGTGTTTGGAGAGACTGTTTATGATTTATTAGGATAATAACACTATAATGAGTGTGGTGGATTTTTACCATTATAGGCTGGTTGTTTTCACACACACTGCGGCCACACAACTGTGTTCAACACACCTTATAAAAGTGATTTTTGCATAATAGGTTAGCTTTTAAACGCTGATCGAGCAAAGACATGACAGGTTTGCTTATATTTCAGTATGATGCACTGCATCTTTCAACGTACCTTCTGATGTTCATGGTCATGTTTGTTTCATGATTTGCTCTCTGCAAAAGAGAAGAAAAATGATCTGTTGATGAAGAGTGCTCTGTCCTGTCGTTGTGAACTTAGAGAGCTGCTATAAACTGGTCACTTCAATAAAAGATATCCACATACTGCATGAAAGAGCACAAAAACAATGTTTGTTTAAAATTTTGTAATAAAATGTAGGCCTAGATAATTTATTAATAATTTAATTTATAATATAAGGCTTTGCGAAAGAGAAAGGTCAACATAGAATATACTTTTCATGGAACTTGACACATTTACCCATTGGTGTGTGCCCTAGAAGTAAACATATTATCATCAAACCTGGCCCGATACATGTTGGGTGCTATGGGATCGTTATTTATTGCAACCAAAAAAAAAAAAAAAAAAGAAAACAGAGTACTTCTTCGATGATGCACCCTCATAGGCATCTGCTCTTATTTGTTATGTCCACTGGCTGGGCGCATTTCAGAGTTAGTAGAGTAGTCCTTGATTGACAGGCCGTATTTGTCATGCTGTCTGTGGGACTTCAACACAGTGGCTAGAAAGATGGGAAAGCCAGCAAGGGGCCAGTCTCCCAGACCTGCAAAAAATCCTGCAGCACTGATAAGCTGCACCTTGGTGGGCCATTGCTGAGACGTTCTGGACCCCAGATCAGCAGCACTCAAAACAGCATCCATGGAGAGAGACGCTGGCTGCATATCACTATTTATTATCAGGTAAACACACGCGAAGTGGAACACACAATAAGACTGATATTCAGGAACATACAGAAAGCAGTAGAAGAGTTTCTGACCTTAAGACACTTAAATGTGTTTAATAGTCAAAATTCAGTACAGGGCTTGAAAACGAAAAAAAATAATTCAATCGGTTCACTCCGAGCAGAATTGATATTTTTTTGTTTGTTTTTGTTCGTTCGTTTGTTTTTTATTATTAGGTTTTGGTGTGGGAGATATAGGTTAATAACGTTATTTTTTTAAAACAATTTTCTTTGCCTATAATTTGCCTAATAATAACCAATTACCGTTAGCCAATAACATAACAACAAAACTTCATCCTTCACATCGGCTATATCAGCACATGAAATATATATATATATATATATATATATATATATATATATATATATATATATATTATATATATATATATATAGGAGGCGCGAGGTCACGCTGAAACGCAACAAATTTTGTACAACGGAGCAGCAAGTGTAACTTTTTAATTTGTTTCTTTAACTGTATTTTATTTAATAATGTACAGGCTTCAATATAGCAAAATTATGCTGTGTGTGCGCGTAAGGCGTCAGCGCGATGGTCTTACCAATGCTGGCTGGTTATGCAGAAGACATTATTCAAAGCTGTCAAGCTTTTGCAAAATAATTAAAACTGTAAAGCTTTTGCAAAATAAAGAAAACTATTCTCTGCTGTTTCGTTTTCCTTTCCGAAAACTTTGGAACGTGTCACAATGAACCGTAATTTTTTTTAATTTTATTAATCTGTCAATATGATTGAAGTGAAATATATTTAGTGTATATGCCTATATTCCTTTTTATGTAAGCCTATAGTTTTTTTCTGCTTTCTCCATTCACAGAAGCGCTGCAGGTGCATGTGATCTGTTGAATTCATCTTACAATATCCTCAGATAAACTCAAGCGCGGTGCATTGCCATTGCGACTTACCTATGATGAGTTCACAGCTGAGTGGACATTTCACTCTTTGGCTTCAGCATCACATTTGCATAGGCCTTACTACTGGAATTCATGATTGGTTGACAGCAAATTTCAAATATTAAATGGAACGATAAAATAACGTTATTATCAGGTTAATGGCCATATAAAATTTTTGATTCTGTTCGGAACTATAAAATTTGATTTCGTTTCTGGTTCTGTTCCTGTCAAAATTTCGTTCGTTTCCGGTTTTCGTTTTCGTTCCTTGAACCGGTTCAGAGCCTTGATTCAGTATAGGCAGACTGTTGCATTTGCTGGCCGTTTACAGCCCTGTGAAGTACACTCAATTATAATTTGTTTGTTTATTTGCATTTATGTATTTTTATCTTCTATTTCAGTCATATTGATAAATAACAGGTTTAAAAGATAAAGAAAATATTTCAAAAATGTTCAGAAGAAAATGTGAATTGTACTGTATTTTCCTGTGCATAACTCATTGCTAAAGTTGCTTTAAGTGCTTTAAGTCTACCATCAAGTCTCAGTAATATTCTTGACTCTAGATATGGATCAGGGGTCGCATTCACAAAACATTCTTAAGAAAAAAAAAAAAAAAAAAACTTCTTTACTGCCATTTTTGTATTATTTTTGTAGGTTATAATTTGTAGGCTATTCCCAAAAAAAATCTTCTTAAGAACGTTCTTTGCCTTTTTTCTTAAGACAAAATTTAAGAAAAATTTAAATTCTTGAAAAGAAATCCTCTTAAAAATCATTGTAAATAGATTTCTTAAAGTTAGGGCAGACCTCAGACTTGTCTTAAAATCCCTAAAGGTAAGAATGATTTAATAAATTTACAGTATTGGGTTATTTCAAATGAATATTTGTTATTTAGCATACTAGCTACATGTTATACATACGGTAGTATGATTACAGGGATATGAGTGAGTTTTCTGAAGTGACATCAATGACTGATAAAGTAAGAAAGATCAGTCATTTATATGTGTAATTGCATTTTTTTTTTTCATTTATGTGTAATGCATTTTGGTGAATTTGAAATTCAGTACCAACTCTACAAAAACAGGTCAGATAAGGAGCTATTTTTAGCTTATAAGTAAGAAATAATCTTTGGTAGTTTTCAGTGCATATGAGCATGCTCAGATACTGTAACAGTGCACACACACATACAGGGTGCGCCTTCACTCTATAGAGAGCACAAAAGACAGGCGCACAAATAAATGAAAACAGATCACTCCATCTTGACACAGTTCTTTAAAAGGAACTATTCAAAGTTACAGTGCAAAAACTTGAAGCCATCATGCTACAGTGATAGCATTAGCAAAAACTAAATGAATTAGGTTTTATTTTTGAATGCCTTTACAACTTTGCATTGCTTAAACATGATGTGCCATTGTAGTCAAAATCATTTCTTATCCACTTTGACAACCTTACCATTCAGAGCACATTGTGTCTTGATCTGATCTTAAATGCTGTTTGACACACTCCAGTTGTGTATCTATATTCTTTGAGTCTAACCTTGCATCTTGAGCAAAGTTATGAAGTCTCTTTTGGATGGTTGGTTCATGCAATTTGACATTAACTGAGGCAAGACTTGCTTATAAATCCCTTTTAAGTTATCCTGGGGTTCTTCAAGACCTTGGCCATGTTTGGAATGCAACACTGCATCCTATTTGAAATAACGTTTCACTTTATATATATATATATATATATATATATATCTATATATATATATATATATATATATATATATAGAAAGAGAGAGAGAGAGAGAGAGAGAGTGAAACGTTATGAAAAAAATGCTTCATGTGTAATTCAGTGAGTAGCATCCAGTTATAATTTCAAGCAGATGCAGTTATTTTGCAGTTATCATTATTATTGTTATTATTATTATACTTATTTTTTAATTTGTGCTTAACAGTGCCATGACATTTATGCCTCATTGCATTGTGGTAAAAAAAAATATAAAATACTTGTACAGTTTTGATCAGTTAGATAAGATTTGATGAATGAAGTCATGCCTTGATTGGATGCATTTATTAAATAAAGTTGTGATTCCTTTTTGGTTATGATGTCGCCATTTTATTTTATTATATGCTATTGTTAACACAGCCCTCCTGCAGCTACTTTCAGCTCTCTGGCTGAATTTGGTGGGATGATCTGGCTAAACTGGAATGGAAATCTGAAATTGAGTGGATTGACTACAAAATGACTTGGAAACAAAACCCTTCCCAGAATCATAGGCAATCTTTTTTAAGGGCCTCTATGAGCTCTTTTAATCTCAGCATGATGTACCACACACTTCATACCAAACCAACCACCTGATGTTCAAGCATGGCAGTTCACTACAAGAAACTTGCAAATTAAGTTAGAATTCTTTAATCCTTAATAGATGGAATGTACAGTCAATTCAAAATACAGATAAAAATGTCAAAGTCTTGAACGTATGAAAATGTACATGTAAAAACATGTTGCTTTTCATCTGATATTGTGTATCCCTCAACTTTTCTCACAGCAGATATTGGGAAAGTCTTTTGCAGATAAGGCAATCCTATAATGCACTACAACATACTCAGTGGAAAATGTTTATCCAAAGATCCTGGACAGAATTGAGGGTAAACAGTGTTTTAAAATGTAAGTATTTTAATTTCATTACTGAAAATTATTGGTATAAGGGTAGAAATTAGAAGAAATTTCATTATGATTTGACTGGAATTTAGCAGGCAAACAATACTATTTGTAAAGAACTGTAAGTTTGATTGGGTAGACTGTCATCAAAAGATGTTGATTAGGTCAATTTGACAGATTTCAATTTTTGATTTCAGAAGTAGAATAGAAGTAGAACATAGTACGAGCATATGTAAGGCTGGGGAAGGCATAGCCTTCTTAGAACAAAATTGCTCCTGCACAAATAAATTAAATCTATTGCGTCTATTGCCAACAAAGTTAAAAATAATAGAAAGTGCGGCAATAGATTAAGATCTGCTCATGTTGCATCGTATTTCATTTCAGGCGTTTTTACAGTTTTGCACATTATAACCAATGCCACATGATTCTGTTGAGCTTAGAACTGCAATGGCCAATCAGAGGCGTTCAGCTGAGTCATCGCTGAAACTCGTCAGCTTTGTTTAGTGTGCGTACGTTCGCAGACTGAAATCCAGACTCTTGCGAATTCTCTCATCATAATCAATGGATGGACAGGACAGTAGAGGCCGGTAAATCCAAAGGTGGTGGAGTGTGTTTCATGATGAACAGGAAATGGTGTGACCCCATGAATTTCTCCACTCTGTCCGCGCTACCTGCTTGTCTCATCTGGAACATTTATCCATTATTTTCCACCTATTCTATCTGCCCCGGGAGTTTTCGGCTTTGTCTAAGGTTCACGATGTGCTCAGCGGTTACATTAACAAACATCCTGACGCTGCTTCTATCATCGCGGGGGGGACTTTAACAAAGCCAACCTCAGGCAGGTCATGGTGAACTTTTATCAACATGTATACTGTCCAATCAGAGGAGTGAATACACTGGCTCATTGCTACTCTCGGTTTAAGAATGCCTACAAAGCTCGCTCACTACCGGCTTTTGGCAAATCGGACTCTGACGATCAGCGCGTCTCGTTGCAGCAGTCAGAGCAGTGATAGTCATGTAATCACCGTGTTGGAGGACAAGGTTCAGAGGGCCCTAAAGCGAGTGAATTTCAGGAAAGCAGCAGGTCCTGATGGGATTTCTGGTCATGTTCTGAGGTCCTGTGCTGATCAGCTCACTGGTTTGTTTACATCTATTTTTAATGAGTCCCTTGCTACCTCTGGTTCCCACCTCCTTTAAAAAAATCTGTCATCATCCCTGTGCCTAAGAATAATAAACCCTCTTGCCTGAATGACTATCGTCCAATTGCCCTCACATTAACGGTCATGAAGGTCTTTGAGAAACTTATAAAGAACAACATTTGCTCTTCCATCCCTGATACTTTGGACCCTCTTCAGTTTGCCTATCCCCCCAACAGATCCACTGATGATGCCATCTCTCACATCCTGCACTCTTCCCTCAAGCACATTGACAGCAGCAATGGGAACTATGTAAGACTGCTATTCATCGACTATCGCTCAGCTTTCAATACTATAGTCCCCATCAAGCTAGCTTCTAAACTCATGAACCTCAGCCTGAATTCTCAACTCTGGAACTGGATTCATGATTTCCTCACTGGTAGACCTCAAGTGGCGAAAGTAGGCCAGTTCACCTCCAACTCCATCACCCTGAACGTGGGAGGCTCCACAGAGCTGTGTCCTGAGTCCTCTGCTCTACTTTCTCTACACACCATGACTGCGTTCGTCTTCCCACAGCTCCACATCTATTATCAAATTTGCTGATGATACTGTGGTTTTAGGCCTCATTTCCAACAATAATGAAGCCGCATACTTGGAGAAGGTAGAGAAACTCACATCATGGTGTCAGGACAATTGTCTCTCTATGAACTGTGAGTAAAACTAAAGAGCTGATTTGTGGACTTCAGGAAGAGACTGCAGCAGCCCTTTAATCATCTTATGATCAGCGGGACCCCCTGTGGAGAGGGGTGAGCAGCTTCAAGTACCTTAGTGTAAACATCTACGAGGACCTGACTTGGACTTCACATATCCAAACTCAGGTTAATAAAGCTAGGCAAAGACGGTACCATCTGCGACAGCTGAGAAAATTCAGGGTTTCGGCAGCAATCCTGAAAACGTTTTATTTCCAGGGGCCACAGAAAGTGTATTTGACTCAGTGTATCTCAGTATGGTATGGGAACAGCTCCAGTCAAGACTGCAAAGCCCTGCAGAGAGTTGTACGCTTAGCTGAGCGCATCTCAGGTTCTGCTCTCCCCTCTCTGCAGGACATCTACCTCAAACACTGCAAAAGAAGAACTGTTAAAATCATTAAGGACTCTAACCACCCTAGTAACTGTCTTTTCATTTTGCTGCCATCTGGGTAAGTGCTTCCATAGCCTGATGGCAAAAACCGAGAGACTTAGGAGCTTCTTCCCCCAGGCCATCAGGCTCCTAAACTCAAACTCAGTCTCTTAACTTCTGCATGACTTCACATAATTATCAGTAAGATACTTAACATAATAACACAGTTACTTGCACACAGCAATTTCTGTAATTTTTATTTATTTACTTTTTTACCTCTATTGCTGTTATGTAAATACCGTATACGACCTGTTTGCACATTCTTCTCTTGTACATTCCTGCTCATCTTAATATTATTAAGTCCAGAGTATACTGTCCTTGCATTTTATTTTATAAGCATTTTATTTTTATTCTTATTTTTTATCTTTTTCGACGATACCATATTTATATATCATTTTCGTGTGTTTGTGTTCTTTAATAATTGCACTGTCCATGAAGCATACAAATGACTTACATTTCACTGCTGGTCATATGCTCTCCATATACCATGTATGTGACATAAACGACATCTTAATCTTGAACAAAGCACAGATTTACGTACAATGTAAGTAAGAGATTAATTTCGCAGTGTAGACAGCTTCAGTGATTATAACGACAGTTTTTTTTTTTTTTTTGAGAGTGCTTAAACTCACAATGGATCAGTTGTAGTGAAAGTGACATTATCACTACAATTGATCCATTGCGAGTTTTAAGCACAAAAAAAAAAAAACTGTCGTTATAATCACTGAAGCTGTCTACATAGCTGTAGGCTATGTAACATTAATTCATTCACCGTTTGAATAACCGTGGAAAGGAAACATTATATAATTATCAATTTCTAATGTTTTAATTAGATTGTAATCATGTTAAATACAAAATTCACTCCCACGAAACAAACTTTATTTAGCCTTCATGACCACCCATGTCTGATTCTTGCCTAAAAAGACCTGATGTTTGTATTTAATAGATTTGGCTGCTTTTAGCCTTACCCTGGAGTTGGTTCACCCTCCGCCTATGGTAATGAACATGACTGCAAAGTGTCAAAACTCTGAGTTGCGTTCAAAGGCAGCTGCACAGACCTGGGAAAATAACTTTTTTTTTCATCTTTTTTTTTTTTTTTTTTTACCCCCCCCCGCCCCCGTCTTGTAAAAAATTCCCTGTTTGGTATCTTTTAATATTTTTTTTTTAAGAAAACTACAAGTTATTAATGCCAACATATGCAACATTCCGCCTTTTCTTTTGTTTTACATTTTTTTCCCCCCTAGGTGTTAATCTCTTAACTTCTACATGACTTCACATAATTATCAGTAAGATACTTCTAACATAATAACACAGTTTGTCGCACACAGCCATTTCTGTAATTTTTATTTTTATTTATGTACTTTTTTTACCTCTATTGCTGCTATGTAAATACCCTGTACAACCTGTTTTGCACATTCTTCTCTTGTACATTCCTGCTCATCTTAATATTTATTAAGTCCAGAGTATACTGTCCTTGCATTTTTATTTTATAAGCATTTTTATTTTTATTCTTATTTTTTATCTTTTTCTATACCATATTTATATATCATTTTTCGATTATTGTTTTGTGTTCTTTAATAATTACACTGTCCATGAAGCTTTATACCTGACTTACATTTTATCATGCTGGTCATATGCTCTCCATATAAATCCACATGTATGTGACATAAAATCTTGAATCTTGAACAAAGCACAGATTCTGCATTGCAATGTAAGTAAAGAGATTAATTTAGCAGTGTGAGCAGCCTCAGTGATTATAGCGACAGTTTTGTTTTTTGTTTTTGAGAGTGCCAAACTTCATAATGGATCAATTGTAGTGAAGTGACATTATCACTACAATTGATCCGTGCAGTTGCCCTAAAAAAAACCTGTGGTTATAATCACTGAAAACTGATCTACATAACTATGGAAGCGCTATGTAACATTAATTCATTCACTGTTTGAATAACCGTGGAAAGGAAACATTATATAATTATCAATTTCTAATGTTTTTAATTAGATTGTAATCATGTTAAATACAAAATTCACTCCCCACCGAAACATACTTTATTAGCCTTCATGACACCTATGTCTGATTCTTGCCTAAAAAGACATGATGTTTGTATTTAATAGATTTGGCTGCTTTTAGCCTTTACCCCTGGAGTTGGTTCACCCTCCGCCTATGGTAATGAACATGACTGTAAAGTGTCAAAACTCTGAGTTGCGTTTAAAGGCAGCTGCACAGACCTGGGAAAATAACTTTTTTTCTTCATCTTTTTTTTTTTTTTTACATTTTGAAAACGACCCTCTGAGAGAATTTAAAATTTATGCATTTGGCAGGAGCTCATATCCATTAGATGAACAGTACATGAACAGAACAGAACCATGACCCATTTTTAGGATGCAACCCACTAGCTGTGAACTTTACTACAGATGGTATATTTTGCTCTGCAACCTTCAAAAAGAGATTATCATAAGTAGGCCTACACCACCTCAGAATCATTTACATAAATACCAGTTGTTGCACTCCACACATGCATCAAATGGCATAAACATCATTAATACCAAATTAGGACAAAATGTGAGCGTGTCTTTTTGCATTTTCCATTGACGACACAATTAGGGGCGTTGAAATATTAACTCCGTGTTTGTATGGATCCCTCAATGGATCGCTACGACCTGTTTGTCATAATCCCGTGTTCTGAGACTCCGGAGAGAAAGTCAGGCGTGTGCTGATAAAGAAAGAACTGCCACCTAATTAAAATGAAGTAGAGGAGAACAGATGGCTTCTTCACAGCTGGAAACTTCACTGCGTCTGGGACAACACAGCCTGGAATACCACTGGGATAAATATGCTGCCCTCTTTGTTTTGCTTTCTGGATGCAGTCACTTTGAGCTAATGCCTCTTTGAATTTCCCTGCAATCCATGACCGACTCGGAATACTTGGAACAGGCACTGAAACGTGGTCTGCGGTGTAAATGAATGTGGTGATTATGTTTTTAAAAATCAACATTCTCAAAGAAACGGCGCAAGCCTGCGTTCTGTCACTGGCTAATGAACACAACCGTTCGGTTGCCCTCAAGTTTTTTTTCTGGGAAATTATTAGAGCAATATCTTCCTTACTGACTAATGCATAGGCACATCATGCACTTGAAAGAATAGCAGATATAAACACTTTCAAAAACTGAGCATTGAATTCCTTTTCCTTAGCTTGGGCTGTTGTTGGCTTGTAGGCATTTCACTAACTCCTCTCGAAAGGCCTTTTCCAACTACATTCAACAACTCCAACACTGAGTACTTTTGTTAATCAGGCACCAAAAAGTAAAAGATAGAGTAGACCTGCTCTGCTGATTTAGATCTTGGACATATTTGAATTCAAATCAAAATCCACCATCCTATATTATTATTGACATGTTTCCTATACTCTGACTTCTTAGGCCCCATGGTGAGTAACTCTTTGCTGTGCAGCTAAACCTGCCATGAAAGCAGCATTGCATGCTGGTCTAAAAGGTCGAGGTCACACCAAGCATGACTATGTGTAATAAATATTCATTCCTATATTGCACACACATGGTGTTTGCATAAGAGTGTGACAAAAGCAGCTGCTGGACAGGAGGGAATTCAGACAAATTTTGGAATCAAATAAATAGTTAAAATAAGCATTTTATGTTTAAAACAATCTCAAATAGTTTTACCCGTTTGGATAGTTTAGAGCAAGGTTTCCCAACTGGAGTTTGTGGGGTTTTTTTACTCGCTGGGGGTAATTTCCATCACAAACAGACAAAAACATAAATAAATAAAAAATAATCGACATTTAACTCTGTGCACCAGCTTAAAATCTCTAGAGGCTAGGTATGACACAAAGAAAGTTTTGGGAATCCAATGATCAGGCTTGTGAAAAAAAAAAAAAAAAAGAAGAAAACTGCAGAGACAAATGGTAATAGAAGATGAGTTATTTTATTCATTTTGATGTTTAAGTTATTATCCATGTAATTTTACTTTTATTTTGGCCAGAGTTTCCCAAAATAGAAGGTTACTGTGTGGTTTTTGTTTTTTTAGATCTATATGCACATAATTTAAATCACAAAGAAAGTAAACTAAATAAAAGTAAAAAGAAATAAATAGTTTACCTGCATTTTATGAAGACCATTAACCAATATCAAGGAAACTGTACAACATTAAGAATGTGTTGTTAAATTATTGAAAATAAATATTTAGATCAAATGGGTTAGACTGACAAAAAGGTTTTGGAATCCCGAATTAGGTTTATGCACAGAAATATATTGTGGACAAATTAATTAATGTCTTATCATCAGATGATATGCATTTTATAAGAAAATACTTAATCTTTTTTGTAAATGTTACTTTCTGAATCAGTGGCCACCTTTTTTTTTACAGGTGGGAATTTGGTTTTCAAAATCCTCCCATCAATGGCAGCAAAAGAATCCACACAATAACAAATGTGTGTTTATTATTGGTTACGCTTGCTCGTTAAGATTTGCCAGACAGTCTTTACCAAACAAAATAAATTATCGATATCATGTCAAACACAATCCTATCCTCCTCAGCCCACTGGTTGTAATAGCTTCATATACATGTAATGAAGATTCCCCTGGGGACCTTCCAGACACCATCTGCGACCTTTCGGCTCTTTGCCTGATGGGCCTGCGCTAAGAGAAGGTCAACGGCTGACAGTGAGTGAAGCCACGCTGGCCAACACGAAGCGCAGTAAGAACATTATCTGACAACACTTGAAAAGCCCTTATTAGATCTTGGGTCGTCCCTTCAGTTCCTGGCTTCAGGCATAGCCCTGCTGTTTCTCAGGGTTGCATCAGTTTCAGATTTCTAGTTAAATACAATGGATGCTGTTTTCTTTATGTGTTTAGTGCTTTTAAATATTCACACAAAAAACTACATCAAATCAAATCAAATAAATCAAATAATTTAATTGGTGATTTAATTGGCTTATGATGATGCAATTTAGATTTTTATGTATGTAGTTTGCTATAGTCTTTATTGCTGAGGTTTTTGAATGGTTGGGGCTTTAGTCAAAGACCCCACATGACGTTCATACAGATATATGCCTCGAGTTTTTAATGTCAAAATGTTTAATGTTTTGATCAAGATCATTTTATTTGAGCTACCTAATGTGTAGGATTTTAATTGTTTGCAAGGTGAGCCATGTCTATTAAAGATTTGACATTCTAAAGAACCACTGTAAAAACAAAAAAAAAAGGGCAGCGGTGGTAAACCCAGAAAGCAAGAAATTTTCCATTTAAACCAGTAAATTTAAGTGCACACTGCTACTCAAATCTGTTTCCTGACTTTTTACATATACTTATTATATGTTAAGTTACAAATATACTTGTTTGCAACAAATTTTTTAGAACAGGTTTGTACAATATTTTACAGTTAAAATGACACTTTTTGATTTAGTATTATTATTTATTTTTTTTACACAGTGCATGTATGACCATAAAAGAAAGTTTAAAAGAAGAGTTCAAAAAAAATGCGAGATTTTGCTGAAAATTTTACTAACTCTCATGCCATCCTCATTTTCTTTTCTTGCATTGTAGCAGAGTTTTGATAAAATGTGCTATTGCAATCACTGGCTAACCAGTGGATCCGCCTGCAGTGAATTGTTGCCGTCACAATGCACGTCACAAACAGCTGAAAAAACATTACAATACTCCACAAGTAATCAACTCCAACTTCAGTCCAGAAATGAATGTCCTTGTGAAGCCAAAAGCTGGCTGTTTGCAGAAAACTGCAACTTACTAAAATAATTGACATATAATATTCCATAATCCAGAACTAACACATCCCATACCCCAGAAAAGGCTCCCAGCATCCTGTTGTCCTCCGTACCATCACAATCCAACAACATATTTGTTTTAGAATTGTTTTAGACTGTTTTCCTATTCTCCTGCTTAGAATGATGAACGTTTCCCTGGATAAAGCAGTATGTAGAGCATACTCAATATTTTAGCATGGAAACAAAGGGTTGAAGTTAACAGGCATTAATTATGGCTTTTCTTCTTTACCAACAGGCAGCTTTTTTTGTTCACAGCCGGTAGTCATGGTGGATTACTTGTGCAATAATTGTATTTTTTTTTGTTTGTTATTACTCATCTGTTTAGACTTTCCATTCTTGACGGCAAAGCCATTCACTGCAGAGTGTGCCAATTGTTTAGCTAAGTGCTGTAACTACGGAAATTCTCTCTCCAAATTCTATTTTGATGAAGAACAAACTTTTGGGTGACTATTCCTTTAAAATAGGTTATATCCGTAGCGATTAAATTTACTGTTAGCAGTTTTTAGAAGTTTTGAATTGAGTTTGTATTTTAGATTTATATGTTCATTGTCATATTTAAGTTCAAGATTAGTAATCTGGTGTGTTTTAGCAAGTTCTAGTTAGTTAGATTTTTTCTATTCCATTTTAGGAGTCATTTAAAACTTCAACTTACACAGTAAATGAAGAATTAAAATGTGCCTGTGCATCTACTTTAGCTTTTATATATTGATTTTATATTTTCATTGTCATTTTAGTTCAATATTTAGTAATATGTTGTGTTTTAGCCAAAGTCTATTTAGTTATATATATTTTTTTTAATTCCATTTGTCATTTAAAACTTCAACTTAAAGTAAATGAAAATTAGAAATGTTGCCTTTGCATCTACCATTGTAGCTTTATATATATATATATATATATATATATATATATATATATATATATATATATATATATATACACATACACACACACACACAGTATATACATATACATTTTTTTTTTCTTTTTTAAATCAATCAAAATGCTTTTAATACATTTAGATTATTTTCGGTTAATGATAAAACTGCCTGGAACCATGCAGTTTGTTGAAGATAGGGTTGCTATTGCCTTTCTAAGTAATGGCTAATGTGATTTTCAGATGAAAATACAGGAAAATACCACAGACATTGCATTGAAAGTGTGGACTTCGCCAGCCATATCTAGAGACCAAGATATACAGAAACTTGAGGGTGGGCTTTTTGACTTTTTGAACAACCACCTAGCAGCTATGTTTCAATGCTCTAAAATCCACCCACAACTCACCAACACCATTGGTGTTGGCAGTTTTGCACAAGCAAGAATTATATTTTCGTCAGACCGGTTGATTACAAAAAAAACTTAACACCAGACTATTGTCAGACTCGATCTGCAGTTCACATGTACTTAATTAACTATCAAAAGAGTTCCTGCCAAGAAAAGAACAGTTTGATTAGCTTCCTGGAAACACTTTCCCTGCCAAATTGTAGATGATCTTTCATAGGACCAGGGAGCCATTTGATCAAGCATCTTCTTATCTCTAACAGCAATGTGTTCTGCGCGGCAGCTCTTTAATATGCAAATGGATGGATGGTCCGACGGTGGGAAGGTGGTGGATTTCTAACATGTTTCCTTTTCCCCTTCCACGAGGGAACCATGTTGCAATGTGGTTACAAAGGGTAACACATATATAACTTTTTGATTTGTATAAACAGCCTTGGCTAATAAGAAGGTGGCATAGTCAATGCTGGCATCACCTGCCTGCTTTGACCGTTCCACTGACTGTTCTGATTGAATTACAAATTAAATTTGTGTGTGAGGGATGTAGACAGACTGCTGAAACATAACTACGTCTATGAAGATTTACCTAGTCTAGCTTGTTAGGCCTTTTGTGTTGATAATTTTGAGATTGGTGTTAGTGGGCAACGTTACTCATGAAAGATTGAGAATTTAAAGTAGGGTTTTTTGTGGATCCATTTCTCATATATAATTTATGGAAATGCATAATTGTAATCTGGGCATTTGTACGTGATTATGAGAGTTAAACTTTTTGTTCTCTTTTTTTGGTTGTCACTTCTTAAGCATCGAATCGGCGCAACTCGTTTACAGACTTTAACCTCAAGAGTTCGTAATGTGGTCATGGAAAACCTGGAAATGTTTTCCGTGAAACTATCTCTTAAAAACAACTACTAGTCAAAATAAACAAAAATAACAAATTAAAATTATAGTATAGTTTGTGAGATGCATTATATATGACCAAGGCAACAACATGTTAATAGCTTTACCATATACGATTAATATATAATTATATATACTAAATCTCTAGCTTTTTATATTTTCTCCGTTGACTCATAGGACTGTAAGTGAACTGAAAAAAAAGTTATTTAAAATAACTGTTTTTCTATTGTGAACTATCCTCTTTTTTAACAAATGGTGTTTAAATTTTATTCTTGTAGATGTGACAAGTCTGAATTTGTCAGCGCAGCATTGATTTCAAGTAAGTTCTGTGTTCAGCAATGACTTCCTTCACGAACAAATAATGTCTAATATATGCTAAATTGTGCTGCGCCTATTGGCAAAGTGACAAACAATTTTGATTATCAAATCAATCTTCGAAATAAAGCTTGCAATGGGCTGCTCTCGAATATAGATTTTGTGGAAACAGTGATGTTTGTTTTTCAGCAAGGTGCTTTGATGTATGAACAGAATCGGTATCTGCGAAGAACGTTTCAGTTTATGTATTCTGTAACCCTCATTTCCCTGAAGGAGTAGAAGTGACAGAATCAAGAGGTCACGTTGGTGACTGTGAGACTGAATTGGGAATCCTGGGGCGCAGAGACACCAATCTACTTTCGAGTGTCAACTAAAACAGCCCAATGGCACATTTGTCCATATGATTACTGACATTCCGAGCTGGGCTGCTCTGAGTCGCCTGTGTGAGTATAAATATGGCAGTCAGGTGCAAACACATACGCAGGTTTTCACACTGAGGAGGGCCCAAGCTGGATGACCTGGCTCGTCTTACTCTTTAGCTGTCCATACTGTATGTGGTAGTACAGAAGCATGGCTGTGCAGGCAACCAAAGTGACGGTGACATCTCTGTTTACTTCCTTCAGGTGCCACAAAGGGGCTAGGGCAAGATGAAAATAGACCTAGACAGACGAGCTTTAGAGTATGGTGTCTTTTCGACTCTCAATCGTTCTTGACCCGATTAATTGGGAATCCTAAACCCAAGTGGTGCGTGACCACAGAAACCTTTTTGTCTCTGAGCTCGATACAAGGCCTGCGGCTTTTAGTCATACCGAAGATATCACACGTCACTCGTTAGCATGGGTAGCACTAGCCATCCTCGGTGCAGTGAGACTGGAGAAGACACTCAAGTTGGAAAACGACCCGGGCCACGTGAAGAAAGATGAACGTTGCGGATCAGTCCGCTATCCCTTCGCCAAAAGTTAGGAGGTTCGGTAAGCATTCTAGGCACATAAGTAGGAGGAACCGTTTAGGAGCTCATATTTAACGTATTTACAGGTATTCAACACTCTGTGGATGATGGCCGAAAGTCAGCCGATCGTAACATGGCCCCTGCGGCTATACATGGATTGCTAGGCACACCCGTGCTTGATCAGCCAGGTGGTGACATCCACTACCAGTGGGCCATCCTCTGCTTGAGACGGCATATCACCCTCTTCCGGCCTCCGTAACCCAGAGCTGTTGTGAAGTGCGACGTGAACAAAGCAAAAGCGAGGGCTGGGTGATGCCTCCTCAGATGTGCAACACCTTGCAGGTCACCACCTATCCCTACGGGAGTAATAGACCCCTGGGCCCAAGCCAGGCCGTCAGGGTTAAACCCGAAGATCACCGGCTGGAAGACAGGCATGATCACGTCCGACCAAAAATGGCTTGGAGGTACCTGAAACCCTCTTGTTGGTCCAATGCAAACCAGAGCAGAGTCTTTAATTGACTGAAACCTTTAGCTCACTAGGTGCCACAGGTTGCCCCCGTCCTCGGGTACGTCAGATCCGTCTCGGAGTCAAATTCGCCAGGGAGACTGTCACAAGGATCATCATTTCCAGAACCAGTGTCCGAGTAGCCATAGTGTGCTAAGCAAGCAGGACCTGCTGTGGATCCCTAAGCACTTTGCGACAGTTGTGTGTGGCCGACGCTGATGAGCGCCTGGGGAAATGTAATAGGAAGCCTCGTCTGGGCCGACCAATAGCCGATGCGTCAGGGTTAACATGGTGTCCCTCAGTCCACCTAGTGCAAACCCTGGGCATTATCGCGTTTTTGAGAGCTCTGACAATTGCGTGGCAGAGTAGCCTGACCCTGCACGCTGAAGGGTCCAATGGCAGACCAATGGACTTGCCAGACTTCTTATTCATGAACGGAAAATCTTTAAAGGCATCAATGCGTGAGAGTTATGCCACAGGGTGTGGCCCTTCCGTTCTCTGAGCCAGAAGTATGGCTTTCCATGCGCAGAGGGCAATTCGGCACTAGGCTCCAGAATCTGTCAGCGAAGGAGGGGAGGCATCAGTGTCTCGAGGTGAACCGCGGCGATCGGCCCCGTAAGAGCGGGAGCAAAACAGCAGACCTGCTTCTCATGCCCTGACCTTTGACTTTTAGCATCTTGTGGATGTGCGAGAACATAGCTTCACTGGTGGGAAATGGCCTAGTTGCCCTTCCGGGCTCTCTTTACTACCCACTGCTGCCCACTGGCGACGCGAGCCTGAGTGATGCTTGTGAGTCCGAGGTTTCTGGGAGATGACATGATCAACTCTCATCTTCGCCTTCACTGATGTGAACCCAGATGCCAGAGGAAACGTTGCTCTTTTTCAAGATTTGGCCACCCACCAAATGTGAATATAGATTATTAGATATATATATATCTATTATATACTATTTTGTTTTTTTTTTTTTTTTTTGTTCAGAGGGAGACATGCGGAAGTGGTGCATGATCCATTCCAGCGCTCCGAAGAGTGGCTCCCTCCATCTCTGGGTCCCGCCTGTCAAAGGGCCTCTTGCTCTTTGTCCTCACCACTATTTTGGCGAGGGCCTAGACTACTGGCAGGTACTGCTGCCCTGGCGGACCAGCTTCTGCTTAGCTGGAGGCTGCGACGGCACTGAGTGGGGCGGACCGTCAGGTTGCCGCCTTTAGCAATGATCAGGCTGAGTTGCTGTGAGCTGGCGGACGAGTGGAGTCATCACCTGCCACGGGGCAGGATGTAACAACTCGCCTCACCAGCTGCTTCTTTGCAGCAGAGTACTGCTGGGCGAAGCTCTCGACTGCATCACCGAAGAGGCCGGTCTGGGACACGGTGGCATTGAGGAACCACACTTTGTTGGTGTCCCTCATGTCGGCCAGACACAACCAGAGATGGTGTTCCTGGACCACAAGTATGGACATCGCATGACCCAGAGAATTCGCTGTGACCTTCGTCGCTTGGAGGGTGAGGTCAGTTGCGGTTCGGAGTTCTTTCAGAAGTTCCAGATTGTGACCACCCTCGTGCAGATCCTTCAGTGCCTGAGCCTGGAGGACCTGCAGTAACGCCACGGCATGTAAGGAGAAGGCAGCCTTTCCACAGGCCGCATAAGCACTGCCGGTCAGACCAGACGAGTGCTTACAGGCCCGGGAGGGAAGAGACGGTTTGCTCCACCATGTGGAGGCAGTACCAGGACACAATTGCATCGCTATCAACAGCTCCTCCGGGGGAATCGCCGGATACCCCCTGGCTGCCCCTCCATCGAGGGTGGTGAGAGAGGAGGAGCTAGCAGGCCGTTCCTGGCAGTAAAAGGTACCATCCACCCGTGAACGCTCTTTTAGCATGCTGAAGCGCACAGGGGACATGGCCGCCTGCTATACTAACGGGGTAGTGCAGGCTGATGTGTGCAACTCACTCGACACGGGAAAAATGATCACCGCTGAAGCGCCATTCCCCCAACACAAGAAGCTCCCAGAGAGCACGCTGAACTCGTCCATTCACTCAAAGCTTGGCAGAAGCAGAACGATGATATCGCTCGGCTCCGAAGCAAAAAGCTGAGCATGCATTGCACCTGCTGCCTATTTATACTCACGCTGGCTTGGCTCTAAAGCAAAAACAATCATCACATGCCAATGTGCATTGGCTCATTTAGTTTACACTTGAAGTAGACTGGTCTCTCTGGTGAGATTCCTAATTCGTCAGTCACCAACGTGACGTTGAAAGTGACCGAATGAAAGGGAACAGTATTTATTTGAAATAGAAATCTTTTGAAACATCACTGTAAAAAGATTGCTGTAAATTGCTGGATGCCAGTAAGTTACTGTAAAATGTAAATTATAAATGTAAAAAAATACACAATTACTTTAACTGTGAAACTTTATGTAAGCTGGCTAACTTACTTTTACAACTTCCCTTACAAAAATTAACCATGGATTTACTATTAAAAAAAAAAAAATCCAAATTGAAAGTCTGGGAATCAAACAAACAAACAAAATAAAACAAAAAAATATTTTACAAAAAAAATCCAAATTGAAAGTCTTAATACACTAAACATAGTTTGATAAACGCCAAAAAAAAAAGTTATATAGTTATATACTTTTACTATAATAAAACCATGGTTAGTTTCCGTAAGGGTTGTTGGGGTCCCCTTGAAACATTTCCATTGTGGTCTGTGCTACATGCAGTGCCTTTCTGTATTTGGTTGCATTGTGAGTATTTGCAGTGTGTGTGTTTTGATGAAGATGCTTTCTTAATTTGCTGGTGCTTTTTCTGTTTGCATGTGTTTTCACCAAGGTTTATTCTCTGCATAAAACTCTGAAAGAACAAAATGTGTTTAAAAATTTATATAAATGAATGTTTTCAAAATGTTTTAAAAATGACTCTAAAAGAATGTTTTCAAAATGTAAAAAAAAAATGCTGAATATGGTTTTGATTCCCGGGAATTGAATCCTTTTTACCCCTTTTTCACAAGATGTATAGGATCCATTTGTCCCCAGAATGTGGCTAAAATTGTCAGCTCAAAATACTCGCAGATCATTTATTATACCTTTTTTGAAAATGCCTATTGTGATTGAAAGAAAAAACACCATTGAAATTCTCTTGACTGAAGTACTTTGTAGTTTTAAAACAAGAATTAATCATATATTGAATTTATAACATTGAGACAAGCAATTATATTTTAACATTTGTAATTCATTCTGTTTTGTTCTGTACTTCACACCTTTGAAAAAACTTAAACAGTGTTAAGGTTGTCATCTTCGTTCTGTTTAACTTAATTTGTGCTATTTACACAGTTTCAAACAGGGCCCACGGGTATGACCTGCACCATGGCCCCACAATCCCCAGCTACAACCCTGGCTCCCACTCCCTTTTCCAGAATAGGGCTGTGCCTTAACAGCTCGTACCTTGGCAACACTGCCAAACAGTATCCAAGTCCCCGGTTTTCCTGTAAAATTGGTCTACTTTAACACTGTTCTCGTGGGTTGTTTTTCATGTCCGCGGTTTGAAGTGACCCCAATTATGTGATATTTAGCCACTGAAACGCAAATCTTTCAAATCAAAAACATGTATTTTATGTGTATTTTATGCCCTGGAACATGATTGGGCTAGTTTTGAGTAGCAATTGGACGGCTTTTGTTGTGAAAACCTGGCAATCCTGCTGTTTGGTTTGATTATTATGTCTATCGTGCTGAAAACTTATGTGCATGCTTTTTAGAGCCATATCAGTTTAAACTTCTGATACAGGGTTTTCTGAGCACATGTCCAAATCACATGCATATAAAGTGTCACGCCATGTGAGTACTAAACTAAGTTCTTTTTCGTGTCTTATTGCGCATAAACTGTCAAACATGCACAAGGTTATGTCAAAACACACAAGTTGCATAAACGCAGTTGGTTCGTTTGTGAAGGGAACAGCTGGGAAAGAAATCACATTTATATTAGATCTGATATTAGTGAGACAGCATAATTACAGTACCTCTGCTGTCTATGCTGTTAAGATGAGCTAAAACAACAAAAAGAAAATCACTCCATGCTCTTAACGAATACGTCTTAGCTTTAATAAGAATACCTTTGTTCTATGATGCTGCTTTTAAATGCGCTCGTGTGAAGATAAACATGGCGGAATTGTTGCGGTTCACTCAGGGTGGGTTTATTCTAATTCAACAGTGTCTTTCACAGTCGTGTGGGCGGGGCACTGTACAAAGTGACATCACATGTAAAGATTCTGTGAATGGCTTGTTCTGATCCACGGCTTAGGTGGATACTATGCCCCTACTATCAGCATCTTAGTCAGCATCTGTGGTGTTTTTATTTTTTTTTTCATGTAGAATCTCTCCCGTAACAGTCACCAACAGGCCTTGTAGTGTTAGTATTATAGTTTAGATTCGCATACAATAACCGAACTTGGAAATAAACATTTATAATATTTGTTAGGAAAATAGTCCTATAGTAATGCTAGTCTGTTCCTCCGCCCTCAAAATTGTCAAGTAGTTCTGTGGGTTAATGGAGAGTCAGCAGCCAGTTGCTAATTTGGTGCTAATAATAGTTGATGTTAGCTTGACTCACCTGTTGTTTACCGAACTACAACGGCAATCACAAAGAAATTACTCCCATAGCACCATCAGTTTGCAGACGGTAAGAACTACAAGACCATAAACTTGAGAGTAAAATATAAAAATATGTACTACCCAGCTTGTTTCGTAACTCTTAACTGTTTTACTCTTGCTGGTTTGCGGTAATGTTTATGTTTATCCCCAGCCCAACTTGAAATAAATGAGGCGTGTAGGGGACATGCTTTCTCTAACTGATTTACTTAGGCTACCTGACATTAACTAAACAGTTTATGTTATCACTGTTATGATGGCAATCACAAGAGAAAAGGCTCCAAAAAACACCTTTAATGTCATGATCCACTGACCTGGATGATTAGAAACAAAGACACAAGAAGTACATGAAACTGATGTTTAAAAACTCTAAAATGGTTTTTGCCTATGCTCAAGTTTACCTCAGTATTTTTGGCGTTAGTTGCGCTGTTCCGGTTAAGTTACAATGACTCTCCACCTGTTATCTTAAAGAAGCAGCAGAACCATGCAAACATTGTTTCTCGGTTTTAAACTAAAGTTTATTTCAACCTAATAAAGATGACCTTAACTTACTCACAGTTGTTTGTTATTCACACCGTGTTCTGCATGACATTGCGTCCAGACAGTCAAACAAAATCTCCCAAAACACTCCCAACATAAAAAAAAAAAAGGACACATGAAGAATTTTACTTTGCGATTAACAAGTGAAAAACATCGCACTATATAAAACAAAATAATATTCACTAATGTAAATGGATTTACAGTAGAGAAGAATTACAGTAGTGAGCATGTATAAACAAATGTTGTTATTGCCTATTTTAAAGTGTTATTATACATATTACATTAAAATAATGTTCAAATTACAAAAATCAGTTACAGTGATTTGTAATTGTCTCTACTGTCACTTTTGATCAATTTAATGCATCCTTGCTGAATAAAAGTATTAATTTCATTCCAACCACGACTTACTGTGCTTTTTAAATAAATCTGAATGACTCAATTAAAATGATTCAGATTTTTTTTTTTTTTTTTGGTTATGCAAATCTAAATTACAGTTTTTGGAGCATAAACATTGCCTAGCTTTTATAAGATGCCATGAAAGTGTAGACAGTGTCTTCTTTAAAGTGAAGTTAGTTCAGATGGTGAGTGGAGGTACATGAAGGAAGAAGTGAAAGGTCAGCTGCTGAGGGAGAGTCTGTGCCGAATGCAAGGACAGTCTAAAGTCAGACCGTTGTTTGGTTAGAGATGGTCTGGCAGTGTTTCTCCATGCTGTACTAACAGGTCACCTAATGCATGTACTCATGGAGTCCGACGACCTAAAGCAGAGATCAGCAACCTTTTCACATGGTGAGCCATTTTTCTTGTTAATCACCGTACTGTGAAGATCATGTGTGTCGGGTTGAAAAGCCCTGCATCATTTTTGCTGAATGAATTCCAGTGATTTTCTAAATGATTTTGAGGTTTCTGATTACAAAAATAGTGCTAGTTTTGCTATAGCACGTCAAACTTTCTATATAGTCGTGGCCTAATGATTAGAGCAGTTAGAGTATCGGACTCGTAATCCAAAGGTTGCGAGTTCGAGTCTCAGGCCGGCAGGAATTGTAGGTGGGGGGAGTGAATGTACAGTCGCTCTCTCCACCTCATACCATGACTAAGGTTGTCCTTAGCAAAGGACTACCGAACCCCCAAACTGCTCCCCGGGCACCGCAGCATAAATGGCTGCTCACTGTCTCCGGGTGTGGGTTCTGGTGTGTGTGTGTTCCAATGCAGTTTGGGTGGAACACTGATGGGTTAAATAGCAGAGCACGAATTTCCAATATGGTTACCATACTTGGCTGTATGTCAAGTCACTTTCATTTATTTATTTAGTCAAACAGGCCATGATAACCATATTTCTGTCTTACTCTTCATATAATCAACTTACTTTTACAAATTGTTCATTATTTCCATTTTGTCACGTTTGAATTATGAGGTTTTCTATCTGGAAGTCTGAACCGTTTCGAGATATTGAGGCTTCAAAGTTTTTGCATATATGTATCATGGGAACAAGTCTCTTTCATCATCTGTCCCAAAATGCCACAACTTACGTATTCACTTCCTCCAGAATAAAAAATCCTGTCATCATTTACTCATCCTCCTCTTGTTCCAGACCTGTATGAGTTTATTTAGTTGAACAACAACAGAATATATTTTAAAAATTTAGTATCCGAACAGCTGATGGGCCCATTGACTTCCATATGTAGGAAAAAATCAAATAATAATAATAATATATGGAAGTCAGTTTCCCATCACTGTTTTTGATACCAACATTTTTAAAAATATCGTCTTTTGTGTCGGAAGAAGATGCAACTCCTTAAGTATTGTGCAAAAAGACTAAGGCACAAAATTTGTATGGAGTGAAAAATTCATGCACTACATCAATTCGAAGGACCACTATAAGTTATTTGGTTACCCTTTGAGATTAATTTTGTCTGTTTATTAATATTTACTTAACATAGCTAACTTTACAACAACTGTCCTCTTTTAGACTAGATAACAGTCAGACTTACTGATTTATTTGACAGCGTCCATCATATTAATAAACACAGAATTTTTAACATCATAAATGAGAAACTAATCTGTGTTGTGGATTTTCTGTCACAAATCACTGTGCTCTGTCCATCTAAAGTTGAGCCCACGGGTGTTATCTAACATACCCGTACGCATTTTATGCAGCGCGCATGCTTCATTTTCGCATCACCTGCTCTTTTATGTGCTGAAAGACGCATCACCCCCTCAGCTTACATCATTGTGGAGACATTGCCGCTTGCTTAATTGACACAAGCATGAAACATTAGAGATATCAGCATGTAGCTTTCAGCTTTTCTTTTGTCGTTGAGTAATGATTAGGGCATATCCACAGGAACGTCTTCTCTACTTTGTAAAACCATTGAATCGTTGACTAAATGATATGTTCCTTTGTAGTTACTTTTACATACCTCACCTGAAACACTCAAAACTGTTTGGCTGTCAGTGAAACCCGTCGAGATCTCTCTAATGTCTCAACTGTTTCTCTAGATAATGCATACAATTTTAACGGATAGTTCACGCACAATGATATTTGCATGAAAATTCCCTAGGCCATCCAAGCGGTGGATGATTTGTTTTCTCTTTATCAGAAGACGATTTGGAGAATTTTTTGTAATCCCATCACTTGCTCACCATGGATCGTCTTGCAGTGGATGGGTGCCATCAGAATGCGGAGTCCAACAGCTGATAAAAACAACACAATATTATCCCCAAAATCCGCAACGACTCCAGTCCATCATTAACACTCTTAGGCAAGAGAAAAGCTGTGTGTTTGTAATCGCATAGATCCATAATATTGCTTTTCTCCAGTGAAAAAAAAATAATCTGGTCTGAATCAGAGAAGAGAAATATGCACCGATCAAGCACTATATGATAAGTGAAAACAGTCAAAACGGTTCGAAACAAATGTTGACGGTATTTTGCTGCAAGAGGACCAGGGGATCGACTTTTCAAAAGAGACCGAAGCTTATTAGCAATTAGTAACGTTATTATGGATTAATTGCCAGAAGCACAGTATTACGGCAACCCATTCACTACAGAGGGATTCGTTAATGACACATTATGTAGGCTAATTTCGCTAATCCTGTTCCTGAAAAAACAAAGCGTCATACTCATCTTGGATGCCTGATGGGAGTATTTTTCAGCAAATTTGTCATTTTGGTTGAACTAGAAATTTTAAATGAATCAATTGCAAACATCTCAGATCTTTGTTATGATTTTCAGGAAGACAGGTGTCTCAAACGTGCATAAATGTGCAAAGAGCTGCATGAAAAGTCAAATCTCTATAAAATCCAACCACTTCTTATCAATTTTTCAACATTATCATTTTTTATTGTATGACATTGACTAGTTTTGTTCATTTGTCTCCTAAACTATAAAAGAGCAACATTTGAGCAATAGATCATCAAATCTGTATGAATATAAAGTCTGTATATGTATGAAATGAAATTTGCATTTAGGCACCCACACACATTTGGTCGCTCAAGATTGAACAGTAGTTTCTTGTCCTGTTTTTCCCCTCTACTTTCCTCACCACTATGTAGACTGACACACCATATTGTATGCTTTCAAGGATTGGGGAATTAGGAAGTAACAGCAACTTGCCATGTTAACCATATTTCTGCTTTACTCTTCATATAATCAGACTTAAAACTATGTATTCAGATTTACTTTTATACAAATGTTCATTATTTACATTTCGTCACTTTGGAATTATGAGTTTCTATCTGGATTCTGAACAGTTTCTAGATATTGAGCTTCCAAGTTTTTGCATCTAGTGATATGGGGAACAGTCTCTTTTTTAATTAAATCTGCCCAAAAAATGCACAACAACTTAAAGGAGTTCACTTCCAGAATAAAATCGGTCCTTCAACTTGACTGCATACCTCTCTTGTTCCAGGACCTGTATGGTTTATTTAGTTAACACAAAAGAAAGATTTTTAAAAAAAGTTAGTATCCCCGAACCGAGGGGCACCATTGACTTCCATAGTAGGAAAAAAATAAAAATAACGAATAATAAAATCTGGAAGTCAGTGGTTCCCATCAAACTGTTTTGATTACCAACATTTTTTAAAAAGATCTTCTTGTGTGTTCAGAAGAAGAATGAAACTCTTAAAGTATTTGGGAAGAAAAACAGACTCACGGCAGCAAAAATTTGTATGGAGGAAAAATGCAGTGCACTACAATCATATTCGAAGGCACTATAAAAGTTAATGTATGACCCTTTGAGATTAATTTTGTCTGGTTAATATATTTAACTTAACATAGCTAACTTTACAACAACTGTCCTCTTTAAGACCAGATGAAACAGTCAGGATTAATGATTTATTTGACAGTCTCCATCATAAAATAATACAACAAAGAATTTTTAACAATCATAAATGAGAAAACTATCTGTGTTGTGATATTCTTGTGAACAAATCACTGGTGCTCTGTCTACTAAAGTTGAGTACCACGGGGTGTTATCTAACAGACCGCTACTCATTTATGACAGCGCCTGCACATGAGCTTCATTTCATCCTGCGTCTTTTAATGCTGAAAGATGCATCACTCCCTCAGCTTCTTACATCAGTGTGTGGAGACATTGCCGCTATGCGTAAGTGACTATCAGATGAAACATTATTTAGAGAGATCAGCATGTAGCTTTCAGCTAGCTTTTCTTTTTGTCGCTGAGTAATGATTTAATGATGCATATCAACAGGACGCCTTTCCTCTTACTTGTTAGTAAAACCATTGAATCAAGTTGATTAAATGATATGTTCTTTGTAGTTACTTTTACATACCTCACCTGAAACACTCAAAACATGTTTGGCTGTCAGTGAAACCCGTCGAGATCTCTAATGTCTCAACTGTTTCTCTTAGACTGCAATACATTTTAAAGTGTAGGAATAGTTCACGCGAAAATGAATACTTTGCTGAAAATTCACCTAGGCCATCCAAGAGGTGGATGGAGTTTGTTTCTTTATCAGAAGAGAGATTTTGGAGAATTTTTGTATCCCATCACTCTGGGCTCACCAATGGATCTTCTGCAGTGGATGGGGGCCATCAGAATGAGAGAGTCCAAACAGCTGGATAAAAAACAACACAACCAGTTCACACAAGAAATCCGCATTCGACTCCAGTCCATCAATTCAACTTTCATGAAGAGAAAAGCTGTGTGTTTGTAAGAGTCAATAATCCATAATATTGCTTTCTCCAGTGAAAAAAAAAAAATCATCTTGTCTGAATCAGAAGAGAAATATGCACAGATCAAGCACTATTTATAAGTGAAAACAGTCTAAAACAGTTCTAAACAAATATGTTGAGGGATTTTGATGCAAGAGGACAACAGGGGATCGACTTTTTTCAAAAGAGGAAGCAGTGTGCTTATCAATTATGAACGTTATTATGGATTATTTGGCCAGAAGCAGCAGTATTACGGCACCCATTAACTACAGAGGATTCTTTAATGAGCAAATTATGTAGTGCTAAATTTCTCTAAATCTGTTCCCATGAGAAAAAAACAAAGCTCATCTACATCTTGGATGTGGCCTTCTGAGGTGAGTATATTTTCAACACATTTTAATTTTGGAACAGAACTAAATTTTCATTGGAATGCAAATTGCAAGGCATCTCAGATCTTGATAGATTTTCCAGGAATACCCAGTGTCTCAAACCGTGCATAAATTTTGCAGATATACTGCAATGAAAGTCAAATCTCTATATAAGTCAAACACTTCTTATCAAATTTTTTCAACATTATCATTTTATTATTGTATGGCATTGACTAAGTTTTGTTCATTTGTCTCCTAAACTACCAAAAGGCAACATTTGAGCAATCCAGTCCCATCAAATCTATGTATAGATATAAAGAGTCTGTATATGTAGCAAATGAAATTTGCATTTTAGGCACCTACACATTTGAGTCTCTCTCAAGATTGTAACAGTAGTTTCTTTGTCCTGTTTTCCTCTACTTTCCTCAGCGGCTATGTAGACTGACACAAACATATTGTAATGCATTACAAGGATTGGGGGGATTAGGAAGATAACAGCAACAACTTTTGGAGCCTTTCATGGAAAAAACTTTATAAACAACGTCTTGTCACTTTTCACCATAAATTATGCAGTCTATACTGCTGCGTGCTTGTCAAAGTGATCGTCACAGTACACTTGCTGTTTAAGATGTTTTTTAACCTTTCATGTGGTATATCACACAATGACAACTTCCCAACATAAACTAATTACCGATCCCTGATGCCAAAATCAAAACAATATTCACTGCAAAGTTCTTGTGAAATTGCATGCTGTCCCTGGTTGACCAGCTGTCAACCTTTAGAATTATTTCAAAGCCTTATCATAGTGTTGTTATTTTATTCAAGATTGTAAATGAGGATCTACCCAGAGCTTTGAAGTGACAGATGTAGGATGTAAAAGTTGTCTGTCAAACTGACTGTACATGGACTCATATTTGTACGATGAGATGTCGTAAGACATTTCAAAACTACACAACAACTACAACTGAAAACGATTTTGTTTTTTTGTGTGTGTGTGTGTGTGTGTGTGTGTGTGTGTGTGCACCTACCTGCATTGTGCAACATCTCAGTATTGTTGCATTTTGTTCATACTTCAGTAGATCCTCTGTTTTCATATAAATAATAACTGACAGACCACCATAAAAATGTCATATATTTGTACACTGTCTAGACCAGGGGGGGCGAGCATTGGTCCTGGAGAGCCACAGACCCCTGCAGAGTTTTGCTTCAACCCTAATTAATCACACCTGAACAAGCTAATTCAAGGTCTGAAGGGTTCCTAGAAAGCTACAGGCAGGTGAGTTTTAATTAGGAGTTGAGCTGAACTCTACAGGACTGCGGCTCTCCAGGACCAGAGTCACCTACCCTGGTCTAGACCTACATTTGCCCAAATGTACAGTATATAACATAGCACACTACATACATTACAATATCCTTGAATTCAATTCGCTTGACTTGCCCTTCAATTGCTAATATGATGGCCCCAGACCATGAATAATATCAGATTTGTATTTTCTTTTTCTTTTCTTTTTTTCAACCCAACAATTTTTTGAAGATTCATTAGGTATCACAAACTAACAATAGAAACGAAAACGAAAAAAAAAACTTTTACAAGCATTAAAGTAATCTAGATTCAGTTAAATTTCTTTATTATAGGCAAATGCATTTTTTACATTTCACATTGTATAAATGAACATTATTCGAAAAAAAAAACAGTGTTTTGGTTTAATTCATTTTATTTTACTTTTATTTTTGCTAACGATTTACAATATGATTCTTTTTTAAAACAGTATTAGGTATAATGTATTAGGTATCATGGACTAACAATGAAAGCCTTTACAGCATTTAATTATCAAGAGTAATCTCAATTTTCACATATACAGATATATTTTTTTTTTTTTTTTTTTTTTTTTTTTTTTTTTACATTTCTAGTTGTATAAATTAAGATTAGTTGATGTATTATGGAAAGAAGGCATGAATTAACAACTCAGTATTAGTATGCATTAGTCACAGATTGTGGGAGGGAAAACGAGAAAAAATTACTGTCACAAACTTGACTTTTTAATAGATAAATCAAAGAGAGGAACACTAACATAGGGTGCGCATAAGAACAGCGCAGGGGATGACATTTAAGACTCAACAAGGAAACATGAGGCAGACTTCACATTTAAAATAAACTTAAGGAGGGACAGACAGGTGCAGGGAATCAACTAATAATGAGACAACAAGAACAGGAACATAACCAAATATGGGCATAAGGAAACACGGCGAGAACTAAACATACAAAACATGGGACAGAATCAACAAATTTTTTATTTCCATGTTGACAATAGACACCACACATTAAATGAATCATGCAGGTGACAATGTGACAAATTTTTTTTTATATTTTATTTTTGTTGCCCTGTTGGTCACATACTATTTTAGTACACTAGTACTGCATGGTAAACACAGCTACATGTTCCAAAGATTTTATAAATTCCAAGTGTCCCAAAATATGGCATTCCATATCCCAGAATAACCTGAAACCTTCTGCTTTCCATCCTGAGCATCTTTACACACACCACTGCCACTGCCAGTCACTGATCTCTAATTTATGTGACCTTTGTTTGCTTTTGTTTTTTACAGACCATTGATTTTATGGGCAGTGTTAATTTTAGAACGCACTGCTTGCAGCCTTCAGGTAACCAAGGACAAACCTGACCAATCTGCAATAACCATACCACACGTGAATAATGTTAGTAATTATGCTCTTAGAAGGTCAACTCACTGGACTTAGATGTTTCATATATTTTATCCCTGCACTGAAAATAAATAAATAAATAAATAAATAAATAAATAAATAAATAAATAAATAAATACTTTTCTTTTGCAAGTTTTTGCACATATATGTTTTAGGTAAAGTTTAAGTATGGAATTACTTAAAATCTATTAAACTAAGTTATATAAAATTTCCAAAAGAAAAAAGTGCATTTTAACGTGGCCAGTTAGAGTTTGAGAAGTAATTTCTACTTAAGTATTTTAAGTTTACTCTCCAATACTCAAGTACAGTTCACTCAGTCCACATTGTGTAAACTTTACTCAATGTAGCACTGAAAAAAAAAAAAAATCACTATTAAAGCATGTTTGTTTACTACGAACATGTGTAAGAAAGCAAGTAGAAAGCTTGTTATCCTTATAAAAATAATATGTCTATATAGTTACCCAACTGAACACAGAGACATCACTTTCACAATGTCAATGAAAGTACTGTAGCAGGCAATCAGTGTGTAGTGTTTGAGTATAATGAGGTCATTTTGAGTAGAACATTTAGTAAATTTAGGGTGGAGTATCCCTTTAATTTGGAAATTACATTTGTTTTCTGCAGTATTTACTTCACCACACAATCATTTTTATCAGTGTTGACTCAAAAGTCACATACAGGGCTGTTTCAATGTTAAAATCTTAATTTAGTTTGTAATTTAGTTTTTTTTTTTTTTTTTAACCATTAAGATTTTAACATTGAAATAAAAACTCAAATAACAAAATAGAAATGTCAGATTTAAAAAAAAAAACTTAAACTAAAAAACTAAAAGAAAATGTAAAATATTTCCTTTGTAACTAAGTTAAGCACTGAAATAAATTAATTAATCAAGTTTACTTTATTATTTTTTGATTTTGATGTTTTTTACTTTTTGCTAACAATTTTACAATAAGCTTAATGTTTTTCATCATTAGTTAATGTATTAGGTATCATAATTACAATGAAAATACCATAGTGATCAAATTCATTTCAGTTCAGTGTGTATATATATATATATATATATATATATATATATATATATATATATATATATATATATATATATATATATATATATATATGAATTTTACATTTCAGGTTCTGTAAATTAATGTTATTTGATGTATTAAAGCCAAAAGCAATCACAGTTTTTCACAGTTTTTCCAAAGAACAATTAATAAGAGATCTCAACAGTGTCTCAAACTGTGCTCAGATTTTCCAAGATCCTGATATTAGAAGTCAGAGATGTCATCAAACAGTGGGATAAATGTCTGAAACAAAAAACATTTTTTGTATATTCTATACAGGAAAAACATCTGAAGCGATATAATTTTCATCAGGCACCACAACAGAGTCAGAATTAGCTTGAGTTTGCTAAAAAAGTGAAAGGGGGTGAAGGAGGGTGGGTGCTTGTTAATACAAAGTATCCAGTTGTTACAAATATACAATTAAAAAGAGAAGATAGCACACTCTGTAATAACTGACTTTATTGTAGATGTTTTGATAAGAGTTGGCTCTTCCTCACTCTCTGAGCCTCATCTTCAGTGGAAGTAGTGGAGAATGGGGTAAGTTGAGCCAGTGTGTAAGTTGACCCACCCCCTGCATCTTGTCAACTGTACACTTTTACTGTCAAATTTACTGTGTGGTCTGGGTGGGAATTGTGATATATTAGCCCCATTCATTATATACACTAAACACTTTAGAAGAGACAGATATGTAGATGTTTGTGAAAGATGTTTTCTCTGTTTTTTTGGAGGAATGAGCATTGTTAAATTATATCACATTGCACCATTACTTTTAGGTTAGGTAGCTATATATAATTTTATCAGTTGTTTATTATTCATTCAGCAAATCATAGGCCTGTTACTGGTGTAGTTTTTCCAGTAATAACCATTTGCTATATAGATGATCACTTTGTCCTAGTGCTCCTATGAGATGTTGTTGGCACAACTTTGAGAAAATTTTAACTACAATATGGAAATAGCATAGTGTTTTGTCTACTGTTATGCTACTGTTTTGATAAGCGTTGATACACGATTCTGACAGATGGTATAATGATTTGTTTTTTTGTTTGTTGTTAGTTGTTGTTTGTGTTTTTCCTTACCATTATGTGGGATCCTGTCAGCAAAAACATGACTATGGGCTCTTTGTGATGACTATCAGTTAAAGTTCCTGCAGTGTTGCCCAGATTATTGCTATGTATTTGATTGTAGGTTTTATATTTTTGCACACATTTCTAAGCAATACAAGGGTGAATATCGCTTTGCGTGTCACTGTTATAATGTTGCACACATTTCTAAGTTTTTAGAAAGGCCAGACGGCTTTGAGGTGTTCAACATATTGTTTCACTAAATGCAAACACGTAAATATTGAAATTTAAACTTAATTTGTTTTTATGTTGTTAAGTTAACTTTAAGAAAAGAAATATGACCTGTCTGTAAAAGAAATTATTAAATTAGGTTTTTAAATGATTATTTATTTCACATGAATCAGACTTGGTCAGATGGACATTTACACACAGATGGTGCATCTCACCCACTGACTCGACCCAAACCTGGGGGCAAACTGAGCCATTGGAACACTTTTTTTTTTAAAAAGAAAGCCATATTTTTAGAACCCTTAAAGTGATAGGGTATACTTTCATTTTGGATGGGATAGGATAGCTTACTTTCATTTATACTGCTGCATCATTTTCCTTTATCTTGAAGGACCCACATTAGTAAAAATTGGCTATCTTACCTCACTCTCCACTATAAGTATTATACATTTAATTTAATATTTTACAGCATAAATCTATACTATATACTAATAAACAACTAATTAAGAACATTTATACGACTTGTTTTTTTTTTGTTTTTAAACAATTTATAGGCCTGACATATTAAAATGCGTTTAATAAAATATGTGTGTTATAGATTACAATTTAATTATCAAGACAAGTGATTATAATGGAAATATACTTAATGTGCCAGAATTACAAGGGTGACAAACCTGCTATATTCTAGCTATATGCTGATTTACCTAAACTGCTTGCTAAGCTTTGGTATTCAGGTGGTTCTGTTGAACTGTCTTTAGCACCTCCCTGTCGCTCTTCTCTCTCTGTCTTCTTTGGTGTTTAAGGCTTTTTTTTTTTTTTTTTGTGTCTACAAAGTTGCCAACAACAGCAAATTGTGGTGTTATCTAATTCAGATCTATCAGTAACAATATTTTGATTAGACGATTCTAATTCTAAGGACATGATATATTTTGTTACAACACTTTTAGAAGGCAGAGTCATTACCGACAACGAAACAAACAAACTACCAACTACTTACTAATTCAAGCGGATCAACCATGTGGATCGTAATGCATCTACATGGTGGTAATGCCACGAAGCTTCGGGGACTGTGGGTCCTCCTCTCCACTTCTCCAGAGAGGGGCACAGGAGAATTGTAAGAGTGATGTCTGTGGAGCAGGCAGGAAACATGGAGTGGATTAGTGGAATCAGCGGATCTTTAGCCGAGTGGGTAACAGAACAGCTTGAGCTGGAGTTGATGGGGGGGGATTGGTGAGAGGGCACCTCAGCCGATTAGGTCAAGGGGGGCAGTGGCTCATAGTCCAGCCGAGCCCACCCCTCTGTGCACGCCCCTGATTTTCATGTAGGAACACCTTCAAAAATGATGTACAAGTGAAACTATTCACAGACACAAGGCCTACAAAAAGTAGCATGTCTCATTCAAGTGAGACATTCACATCATAAATTTGAGGCTTTATCTGTAAAAAGCTGTTTTAGCAGCTATGTAGTGTATTATCGTGTGTTTTTAACACAGCTGTTTCATCCTCTAGTTCTTCAGAGTGTAGAACTTTTACAGTTGTATCTGGAGGAAGCTGAACGTTTTATCCTATGTATTTATGGGCAGGTCTAATTTAAAAGCAAAACAAAAGGATCAGGGCCTCATGTATACAAAAACTTTCCATAGATTTCATCCAAAAAGTGTACATGTGCACAAAAGCTATGCATACACACAAAAGTTTTATAACACCATGTGTATGTCAGAACCTGCACAAAAATCACTTTATAAATCCCAGTCAAGGCCGGCCCGTCGCATAGGCAAAATGGGCAAATGCCAGGGGTGCCATCCGTCCAGGGGTGCCCAAATTAGTTTTATTTTATATTTTTTAAAGAGTATTATTTTAATTAAGCGTGCACTATACATCAAAATATAATTGAAATCACATTATGGCTTAATGCTGTAGTCATATTGCGACGGTTGTGATTTAATGAAATAAAAATACCTATGCGCTGCAGTTTCATAGACTCTGAAACATGCAGCCATAAATTGGAACTGGACTGGGTTTTTTTTGTTGTTGTTGTTTTTTTCAGAGTCTGTAAATGGCGTTAACAGAGGCCAGAGATGCAAAGATGAGAAAATAAATTAGCAAGTTCCCTGTTCACAATGGGTGAAGTATGAATGTATCTCTGAGGGGAACTGACTGTCTTAAGAAACAGTTTAGATGGCATTTTCATTTCTTCTTGCCTGTATAATGTATTTAGTGTTTACAGCGGTAATCGAGGAAACAATGCATCGCTGCTGTTCCTTAAACACCACCTGCTGACAGAGTGAATTTGCATTTTCATTCAGCCCATCTGCTGTTTTGGTATGTTTTACATGCTTAATTTCACAAAGTTAAAGTCAGACCATTCTGTTTTGCTTCAGGTTTTAAAATTATACAGTCTAATTTAGATCAAAATATAGGCTAATAAAGCAACTAACCATATTCTCTATGCTCTCATATTTTCATTCTTTTTTGTCTTTTGCTGAAAAATCAGCATTGGATTCTGATATTAAATTTATGAATGTCTGAAATGAAGACATTAAGATTAAAATGTTAGTATTGTAGTGTGACATAAGGATAGAGGAGACAATAGCAAGTCAAACAGATCCTTTATTTTGGGATGAATAGCACCAGTCTCAGGGTGACAAAAGGGGAAGCAGACACAGTTTTCAGACATGCAGTACACCGGTACTTCCGAATGTGATGGTATCTCCGATGATGACGATGACTAGGCAGCGCAGGCTTGCATGGACAACTCGATCCAATGGTCAGACGTGAAGTGGTGAATCCAGTGTTGGTGAATAGTGAAGACAACACTGCAACGGCGAACGTCCAGCCGGAGACAACCCAGGAGACACGAGGAGCTGAAGAGACAGGAACACAACAAGTACATCCATACAACAACGATCTGACAAACACAAGACGCATGAGGTGAGTATAAATAGACAGTGGTAATGCACAACACCTGTCGCTGATTTCCCGGAGGATCATCAGCAACCACGCCCACACACACACACGGTGCAAGGGATCGTCAATGAATTCCTCAACCGTGACATGTAGCTGCCTTTGGACGATTCACTCAAAAGTGAACCCAGCGGTTGGGTTACTACCCAGAAGGTTGGGTTAAACATTTAACTCAACCACTGGGTCAAAGCAACCCAATTGCTGGGTTTGTCCATATTTCACCCAGCACTGGTTTATATTTAACCCAGCATTCATGCAGGATTGCACTGCATGCTGACGACGGCCGCTCAGAGTGCGTTTCCTGTCTGGGCAGGCCCCATGTACTGTAGAAGCCACTCTGACCAAGATGAAGTGTTCACACTGCGTTCACACTCTGCAACTCGCGTCCTACCGTTTTCTTCAACCAGCAGGGACCTGTGAGGAGAAAAAACAGCGGAGACAAGGGACGCTTACTACAAGCAATAAGTGAGCTCATGCCAACCCAGATCCCGTCGCTCACCCCTCCAAGCCCACTGCAGAATAGCCGTCTGCGCTTGCTGGACTAGTGTACTCCTACTCTCCCAGACGGGTGGCCACAATCCTAAGATTAAAGAACCATCTCTTTAACCTGGCTTACACATAACACACTAATACACTTCTAATATCTGAATCAAATTGGGACTTTTTTAGGCACAAAATAGGGCAAAATAATGACCAGGAACACTTTCCACCATAGCACCCGATGTACTTGCTGCGGTACGCCGGTAGAAGAACAACACCTACACTAATATTAGTCTGTTTTCTCTCTTATTCGAGATCACCGTATCCTGCCAGATCCAGTCTGTATCCGGGTCAGATGGTCACTGCGATCACCGGGTCCGAAATGCTGTTGCTCAAAGCCCAGATGGTGGATCAGCACCTAGAAAGGACCTCTACAGCCCTGAATATCACGGGAGTGCGGGACAGCTTCTAGATGAGTCCCAGATACAGATCCCCTGTAAAGACAGCGCTTGTCTCCAGACGACCACCAGGAAAAGACCACAGGAACCAGTTGAGTCCTCTGAACAATCTGACTTTGCTGCCACCTGGAGATTGAACTACTGGTTTCGTCTTGCCAGAGAGGACTGCCCCCTAACTGAGCCTGCTTTCTCCAGAGTTTTTTCTCCCATTCTGTCACTGATGGAGTTTTGGTTTCCCTTACTGCTGTCGCCTCTGGCTTGCTTAGTTGGGGACACTTCATTTCACAACAATATCGTTGACTTGATTACCCAAATGATTTGCACAGATACTATTTAAACTGAACTGAACTGGATGACATCATTGAATGCAATGATGAACTGCCTTTAACTGTCATTTTGCATTATTGACAATGTTTTCCTAATTAATGTTGTTCAGTTGCTTTGACACAATCTGTTTTGTTTAAAAAGTGCTATGTAAATAAAGGTGACTTGACTTGACTTGACTTGACTGCACTCCATGGCTGTGCACCAAGTCTTTCAAGCCAAACCCCTCAAGTCATGGACGAGTCCAGACCCGACCCCCACAGCCTCGCCCATGTCTTGCGATCTGAGTTGAAGAATTTACTGGCAAAAGGAGCCGTAAAGACTGTTCTGCCAGCTAAAAGCAAAGTAAAACAGCCGTTACTTCCTCGTCCCAAAAAGGATGGCGGCCTCTGGCCCATCCTTGATCTCAGACACCTGAACCATACCCTCATGAACCCACCGGCCGTTCAGAATGACTACCCTGTAACAAATATGACCAGGGGGACTGGTTCTTTTAGCTGGATCAGAAAGATGCATACTTTCACATCCAGGTAGTCCCCCACCACAGATGATTCTTGAGATTCACGTTCATGGGAGTGTGATATATCAGTACACAGTCCTGCCCTATGGACTGTCCCTGGCGCTCCGCAATTTTAATGTAAAAATACATTAGTCATGCCAGAATGTGCTCTGGCCATATAATAACAGCTCATGGCGTCTTTCAAAATCGGAGTTTCTCGCCCTCTCAAGACATTTCAAAAGATGCTGGGCCTCATGGCATCACCAGTACTACAGCATGAGACCCCTTAAGTACTGGCTGAAACCTCAAATTCTGCCCCATGCGTGGCGTCGCGGAGGCATTAGTGTCAGGGTAAGCCAAGTTTGTGTAACAGCTCTGGCCCCTTGGAAAGACCCACAGTGGTTCAAGCAGGGGGCATGACTAGGGGCTTGATTCACAGAAGGAAGGTTGTCTAAACAGTGCTTCCCAAAAGGGGTTGGGGCCTGTGCAAAGACATGATCAACCTTCGGCACCTGGGTTGGTTGTAGAAGGCCAGCAATCATAAACTGCCTCGAGATGATGGGCAGGATGTCACAGCCCTTTCAGACCTTATTAAGTGACATGAAGGTGGCCAAGTATGGTGAATATACCTCGGAATTATTGCTCTGCATTTATTCATCCAAATTGCACACAACCCAGCAGTGAAACACACACACACACACAGCACGTGTGAACACACACAGGAGCAGTGGGAAGCCATTTTTTGCAGTGGCCTGAAGGGAAACCAAGTGTTAGTTTGCTAGACAGCATGACAGTGGGTCCTATATAAATGCCCCGGGAGGGCTCCCTCAAGGACGCCTTTTCAAGCTGGTAAAACGGCCTCTTGGATTGCGGGGCATCTACACACACTGCATTCATTGAGGGCTAGCCATGCTGTGCCCGGCATATTGAAACGAGGAGGCAGATTATGCCTAGCTCGAAGCACCATCCAATCCCCTCAAAGGAGGGCTTCTCCACCCCACAGATTTTCAGAGAATCTGGGAGATCTGAGGCAGGGCAGAGGTCGATCTCTTTGCGTCAAAACGACAAACTCTCATTGTGGCCAACGATTTTCCGCAGAGCGTGGAGTGCATTGGCCCATGATTGGCCGCAACCTCCTCTGTATTCTTTTTTCCCCCGATCGTTCTGATCCCTCAGGTATCAGAGATGAGTCAAGGAACACAGACACAGAGTTCCTTCTGGTGGCCCCACTCTGGAGGAACAAGCTTTTGGGTTTCAGAGCTGTCTCAGCTCTGACAGCAGCCCCGTGGGCCTATTCCACTGAGCAGGACCTTTCTCTCAGGGCAAATTTTCTTCACCCCCAGCCCAAGCGTGTGGACTCTGCACCTGCTGGGCTCTCAATGGGAAACCAGTAGATCTCCCTGAGAGCATCCTGAATACTATCTCACAGCTAGAGCCCCGTTACGAGATGCCCTGAAGTGGTCAGTCTTTTTAACCTGGTGCACAAACCGTTGCAAAGACCCAGTTTCATGTGACATATCAGTGATGTTGTCCTACTGTACCTACAAGAGCTGTGGAACAAGGGTCGCTCCCCTCCACCGCTACTTAAGGTCTATGGTGGCAGCTATAGCAGTTTCTATTCGGTACGGACAGTTCTGTGGGCTGGGAACAACTTAGTTGTCCCTTTCCTGAGAGCCGATCCAGGAGGCTCAATCCGCGAGTACATTTGGGTACATTTTTTTTTTTTTACCTATAGAACATACTTTTTTTTACACAAACATCTATTTTATTGTGGTTTTTTTTTTTTTTCTGAGTAGGCACTTTCAATAACGCTTACATTCAGTAAAATTTAGTTTTAATACGATGAAACAATGGAGAAATACTTTTACAGCATTCATTAGACCCTTTGTTGAGCGGAGTGGGGTATGGGTCCTAAATATTGGAGCTTTGATTTACTTCCGTGCCCCTGGAGTACGCGGTCCCACATATATTGGATTTAGAAACGGTCAGTAATGTCACAGGACTGCCAAATGTGTCCAACTGTGCTTTTGTGCTTTAGATGGCACTGAGCCAGAGAAAGAAGTGCACTGCGCTGTCATATCTATACTAAACTATGCAGAGTGTTCTTAACCACATAATGCATATTTTAGGTTTCAGACTTTTAAATACACATAATTATTAGTCAAACAATACATTCTAGAGCTTGTAAATACGCACAGATGTATTATGGAAGCAGCAAATAACAATCCATTTAATAACAATACCTCATCGCCAGGTCCACATGAAATCTACATTAAAGTTTTGTGGGTTTTCAATATGTTAGGTCTTAAGGGTATAAGGGAGGCAGTGTGCTCCAACAACAGTGATAAAAAAATTGCATTTTATGCATATATAAGCATTCAAAGCGTTGCAGTTTGTCACGTCTGCCAAAAATGGCTCAACAATTTTTTTTGTATCAATCGTACTTATCTTCTCACCGCAAATCTTCTGACCAATCAAATGCTCTCTAGAATCCAAAGACATGATCGCATGGCCTTTTATGCGTAACTCATATGGCACGAGTCAGCATATATATAAAAAACTTTTACAAAAACACAGCTTCCAGCTGATTATGGCCCTTTTTGTTTTACTAAAGAGTATTCATATTGAATCTACGGGCTTTACCGAGCTCAACGGCTATAGCGGCCTCAGCAGATATAAACCAAACATTATTAGCTATTTAAAAAGGGGGCGGGGCTGATGATATATGTCCCACCCTCTCTTCCTGTTTCAGTTGAAAATTACGTCACCACATAGAATAATGCTGGTGTGTTTCAAAGCACTTCAGGGGACTTTAACTTTTCTGTTTTTGCTAAAAAAAAATTACATTGCGAAGTGTAATTAACCCTAGTTGATGTATTATGTATAATACTTTTATTTACTTACTTTTTTTCTCACAATTTACAAGATATTTGCATAAAATTGGGGACCCGTCTTTTTTCTTCCCTGTAAGGATAAGTAAACATCCATTTTCATTATTTAAACTGCTGACTAGGTAAGCAACTCACTAAGGTTTTAAGTACGTTGGA
Source organism: Cyprinus carpio (assembly GCF_018340385.1). NCBI lineage: Eukaryota > Metazoa > Chordata > Actinopteri > Cypriniformes > Cyprinidae > Cyprinus > Cyprinus carpio. The sequence goes on from NW_024879254.1 coordinate 467,109, forward strand.
AAGTTTATGAATATCAGAGAAACTTTCTTTTACAATTACATAAAGCATCAATAAATATGTATACATGTATTTTGAAGGCATGTAATTCTTAAGTGGTGCGATGGATGCATCGGGAAGAGAGCAGATGGAGTGGTTATATTTTGTTCTGTATTTACTTTGATGATATGAGTGACACCGCAACATAAGCTTAAAATGCTTCCGTGACCCTAAATAAACCACTGCTTAAAATTAGCCAGCCAAAGATGTTTTGGGTGGATCTTAGATGGTTTAATTTGTTTTAACTGCTTGGTTAAGCAGACTTCCTTCCAACCTGACAAATAAGTGTAGCCTGAAAACCAGTTTGAGCCTGGGGGCTAGCTGTGCAGCTGGTTATTTTCTCCCCAGCAGGATTTATGGACCGAATCTGCATTTTATGACTCACACATCATTTTAGTTTTTCGTTGTCAGATTGTGTGTTTTTTTTCTAGGGTCTTTCTTGTTGACTGAAGCCATGAGGCATAAAAGTATATAGCAATCTTTGCTTGGTGTGGTTATTTGTTCATGCTATGACATGTCAACATGCTATGACACATTAGCCTTGACTATTTTTCGTCTTTTATTTGTATGTGTTTTTTTTCTTCTCCCCCCCTGCATGGTGAAATGTTTTTTTTTTTTTTTTTTTTTTGTTTTGTCCTTAATTGGCAATGTGTTTCGCCATTATCATGGAATATCGAAGACACATGCTGGGAAGTCCTTTGTTTGTTGTTCGTTTTCTTTTCTCTGAGGAACTTCCTGTTTTTCCCTTGTGTTTCTCGTGACCGTGGGGCGCGGCCTTCTTCAAGCGCCTTTTCTCTCTAATTGGATTGGCGTCTGTATCTTGGTTCCCTTATTTCAGCTCATTAAGATTGAGCTTGTTGTGGTCTTTTTGGTCACCCATGTGTAGTTCGTTTTGCTCACATTGATTTTATTCGCTCGGTGCTCTCCCCTTTGTTTTGCAGAGGGAACAACATCCCACACCGGCTTTCTACTACTCTGATAGATCTTAAATTAATGAGATTTTCTTTTTGAGAAAATGTAAATAATGTAAATCTATGCCTCATTTTATTGAACACCCAATGTCACTATGTCGTTGGTCATATATTTAAATGATAGAATAACCAGTATTATCCATATTTTATGGTGTCGTCAACACAACATTAGCACCCCCCTCTTCCATGTCTATTTGTGTCTCTCTGTCTGTCTGTCTATCTACATATTCAATTATTTTATGATTTTTGACTTATTTTAAAATGGTTTTAATGTGACTTATTTCAGTATCCTGCTAATTATATCAGTAGTTAGTCATACAAACACACACACCCACACACTGTTTCTTTATAACATCCCTATCAGTCTTCCATCTGCTGATTTGATTCCAGTCTATTGCATAAGTGACTTCCGTCCCACTGGATCACCATATAGCGTGCTGAAGACATCACCATGACATTGTCTGGCGGTTGCATCATCCTGGTGGGTGCTGTGAAGAGAAGCTACTACATGCTTTTTGAGTGTCTAGGTTGAGGGCAATCCAAATTCAGTGATTCATACGGTTGTTCAAATGGATGGAAAATAGGCCTCCTTGACCCAACATGTTACTTAGCTTTAACACTTTGGCATGTTGTCAGGACTATATTGTTAGTCTGTTATTGCTGCAATATGAATCAGTCATGATTAACGACTTTCTGCACCCTGTATAAGAGGAATACGTAGTAGTCATTAATATGCACAGTGTCACTTCTTCATTTGGCACGGCAGAACCACAGGTCATATAACCCCGAGCAGTGAAGTACATCTCAATGGATCCGATTCCAAGGGTGTTCCTATTAAATTCCTTTGCTTTTTATATATATTCTTCCTTTCTCTGCAAGAACCAAGTCATTGATGATTACTGTGACAGAGGTTGGCAGGTGAGAGCACATTGCAGCAACCCAGGCATCGCATAAGGGGATGATTGGCGAGTTTGGCTGTGTCTGGAAATCATGCTCACACATTGCAAACATTAAGTAATCTCCCCCTGGCTTGAACATGGCTTAGACACAGTTGGGAACTCTTATCTGGGCGGAGGCAGTGGCCTGACTCGACTCGAGAAATGGACAAAGCTCTGGAAAGATTCTTCTGAGGATGTAGAGTTGGTTTGTGGGTTGTCAGGCAATAGCTTCAGCCATGCTTCAGTGAGTTTTACTAGAGTTTCTTCCTTTGTCCTCTTCAGGCTAACATCCAGTTCTCTCTCAGAAAGGTAGATCAGGCTGGCAGAATTCCCAGTGATTGTCAACAAAGGTAGTTGCGCTTGTTTCAGCCTCAACGGTATTCTCAAACAAACACAACTTGACGCTTAGGTGCCTGTTCAGACAGCCCGTCCCAGATATCCCATCCTGTCCTATGGAGAAACCTTTCTTTGACTATGCTTGCCTTGTCCTATAATCTTTTATTTTCTGGGAAGCTTGTGTGTATTTTTTTTTTTTTTTTCTTTTTTTTTTTTTTTTTTTTTGCATCCCCAGGCACCTTGATGCTCAGACCTTCTAGAGGACTGGCAAATGCAACTGCTACCTTATCACAGAGGAAGTCCAGAGATATACACCTTTGCCTTCAACAAATGCATTTAGGACAGACTAGATATCTGGAATAACATTAGAAGATAGTTTATAGTGGAAATCCCACATATGAAACTTTCTTAAGCAGAAGTGACTGAAAATGCTTCTAATTGATGCGAATGCATTGGCATGAAGTTGAACTCAGCTTAACTTTACTACATCCCCAACAGTCCCACTCATGTCACTTGTGAATCCACTGCATCTCATTGAAAATATAAGTAAGATCAATCATTTTAAAGTTTGAACCATTGTCGCTAATTAAACTTAAACATGTGGTATGCGGTTATTTTCACTGTGAAAAAATTCCCATGTGAAACTATGCAAGACATTTGGCTTAACCATTTAACTAAAACATGTAATGAGCACTGAGGATGATTCTTCAATGTCGGGTTTATTGTGGCTTGTGACCTTTCATAGTAAATTAAAAGATCATCCATCAAAATCATTGTTGTGCTGCTTGCTTGCTCTAATTTCCCTCTGATGTGTGTCCTTTAGGAGAAACACATTATCAATAATAGATACTGAAGATCTATAATTTGTATTTTAATGTTATTTTGATGGACAGGTACAGTAACAAAAATTTGTTGCTCAGTTGCAATGTATTTCTTCTATCTGCTATGTCTCAGATGTTTTCCTCAAGATGTTTAAGTGGAATAATAGAAACAATTGTTGTTGACTGTGAGAGTACAGAGCTATAAAATCATTTGATCTTGGAATATTTGTTTGAGTTCAAATTGCAATCTCATGTTTTATTGCAGACTGAGCACAGTTTGAGGCCTACTGAAAAAAGCAAAAGTTTCCATTTGCTCCATTTAATTTCATTGCTGCCGTCTCAGAATCTCATTTGTACAGTATATGATAAATCATTTGATCATGGAAGAATTAGTTTGAGAGCAAAGTGAAAGTTTTTTTTTTGCAGGCTGAGCACAGTTTGAGCTTTAATGGAGTCTTTTTGAAAATATATAAGAAAGAAGACATAAAGCAAAATCTCCATTTACATAAGTTTAACTTCATTCAGCCTACATTTGTAAATGCTAAAATCATTGATCTTGAAAAAGAAATTTACTTAGTGAAAATATGCAAGCAAAGGAGGCTCCGATTTGCTCTATTTGATTTCATTTCATGAGAAGTAATCTAGAATCTCATTTCATGTAACCGTTTCCAATTTTGGGAAGAATTTATTTGAGTTCAAATTCTATTTTATTGCAGACTGAGCACAGTTTGAGATTTACTGGAGTCTTAAGTAAAAATGTATAAGCGAAAATGTAAGCAAAAGTCTTCATTTGATCAGTTTAAGGCTGGAATATACTACACTATTTTTGCCTCGATTTTCCCCCCCATTTTACAGTCTGGAGAAGTTGATGCTAGTTAATCGGAAAGTCAAGAGTCCAAAATTGAGTTGACAGATTTAAAAGGAAATCCTGTCTATGATGGTCACTTACACTTCTGTTATAAAATCTGTCCAACCTTTAATCTCATAGCAGAAGTAATTTAGAATCTCTTCAATTGTAAAAGATATAAATCATATATAATCATTTTGATCTTTGAATTAGGAAGAAAATATTTAGGAATCTCATTTGTGATTTTTTCTTTTCCTACAAGATGCAGCTTAGCTTTTCCAAAAAGTGACTAGATAACCAGCAAAATTGTCCAGAAGACGGGGAAGTGTTGCTTAAGTATTGAGCGCTGCACACAACCTGCATTTACAGCTTTAGATGATGAGACTTTCATTGAAAACTGACAAGGGAAGGTCCAGACGGATGGCTTTGCTTGAGATATGTGACGCTTTCGTGGGGTTTGACTCAGATGGGGAATAGTTTGAACTATTTATGTGAGAGAGGCGCCACAACAGAGTCGACCATACATGAAATGTTCAGCAATGTCAACAATGCTAATGTAGGGCAGCCAAGAATTCCCCAGTGACAGCAAAGCGGTTATGGTGCTTTTGACAACACAGATGTCGCGCTCTTGTGCTGTAAAGAACATGCTGTCTCATTGCAAAATGTGATTCAAAAGTAGAGCAACTGAAAATACAGTTCAGATCATGGGAATAATTGTGCTTCTTTTAGCATCTGCCTGTTTTATTCATATTAGGTTGTTCAAAGTCCAATATACACAATCAAAATTGACCTTTTTTAATGCATGTAAACTATGAACTGATTAATATTACTTCAAAAATACAAAATTGCCTTAATCTCATAGATCTTTTATTTTCAGCCACTCTAATAACATGCCACTTTTCAGCACCCAATTAATTCCTAATTGGAAATGGGTTGTGAATGGCAATTATTTTTAGCTTTACCTTTTTCACCATAATTTCTGCTGATTTCAGTGTGCAAAAAGGAAAAATGAATGCGACGAAACTACGCACACTCAAACAGTGTGAATTTTGTAACTTGTTAGCATGGGTGTAAATGCAAAATGCTTACATGAAATGTGTGAACAGGCCTCAGGCTTTAAAATGTAATAAATTTTCCCTCGCTGACTCGTTTCTCCTCAGCCTTTACCTTGAAATCATCACATTCATAAACTCTTTATTCGGGGTCGCTATTAGGTGTGATTGTTTTACAGCGCAATCATGGTATGAGAGTTACAAAACTAAACCGTAAAAAAGGTTTCAATTAAATAAAATAAATGTTAACTGAAATAACTATATAGATATATATATATATATATATATATCTATAGATATAATTTATATATGAAAGTTACATTTAAAATAAAAATATATTTGAAATTTCACTAGTTGACAAGGTAACATTTCCATTTAGTTTACTTGACATACTAAAATAACTAAATTAAATTAAATAAAATGAATGTATTAAAAAAAATCAGTAATTATAAATATATTAAATTAATAAAATTAAATTAAAATAAAAATTAAATTAAAATCCATAAAATTAATAACAACTATAACAACATTTAAAAAAAACTAATAAACAATTACAAAACTAACCGATTTAATCAATTAAAGTGAAAATATAAAAAAAATATACATTTAGAAATAAAAATCTAAAATAAAATCTAATTTAAAAGCTATAATAGTATCAGTGGGATACAGTATAACCTAACTGACTTAGTTTGAAAATTTAAAAAAACTACAAAACAAAACAAAAAAAAGTCCTACAACTAAAATAAATAAAGTGACACAGAAAAATAAAATCTTAATTCAAAACTATTAAAGTAGATCATTCTAAATGAATATAACGTGGACATCAATTGGAATTGGATTGAAAATTATAACTACCAAACAAAATTACTACAACTCCGAAAATTAAGTGAAAACAGAACATATACAAAATCAAAACTCTAATTAACAAAAAAAAATCTCAAAATCTGAGCTATTGTAGATGCAAGTCACTTTGCACAAGTGAAAATTAGTGTTTTTGCCATTTTCAAGGTAATGAGGTTCTAAATATTGTTTAAATGCTGTGCTTCTTTGACATTTTAATACAAAGTTACGGCGCTGCGGATTAAATGCATGATTACTTTGAGGGCCGTTTTATTTATCAATACGATGTTACCCAAGTCTGTATCACTTAGTATCGTTCATAGTGTATGTTGGTGATTTGATACACACAACACTAATTATTAAACTGTCAGAGTGAAACTCGTCTCAACTTAAGTGGTGTGTTTTCTTTTCTAAGATGCAATCTTTCACAAAGTGGGAGAAAAATCCCATTTGAGTTTTATCCTGCAGCCCAGAATATCATAGAAATAATGCATTAAAAAAAAAAAAAAAAAAAAAAAAAAAACATAAAAGCAAAAAAAAAAAAAAAAAAAAAACATAAAAGTTTCTTTAGAAACTATAAACTCTATTAAAATAACAATGCTGATGAACGCCACATGCATTTGCAATTAAAAAGCGTTAAGGATTGCCCTAGATCATCTGTGGATTTACAGTCGATGAACTGTAGAGAATGAATGATGTATTAATTAATACACCTCCACAAGCCTATAGAATCAACTTTGAACTCAAGTAAATTAACCAAGTGCAATAGCGTTCAGCCTCATTACATCGTTTAACACTTGATTTGTCCTGACTTAACTACTGTTTTGACATTTTGATTGACAGTGAATTCTAACTTTTGCATGAATGAGTTACACAAACTTAATCTAATTTATAGCGTATAACAGATTCCTAATGTAAATTCAATGTAGATTCAGTTTTATGCGGCTGTATGTATATCGAGCAAACAAAGTCAGTAATTTTGTTTTCTATGTTTAATATATAATTAATATATAGCTCTTTTTAGGTCCATCCTCCCAGTGCCATCTGCCACAACAATAAAGAGGAACACGGTGAGTGAGACGGTGCATGAACAGACTGTTTTATTGACTTGGAGGGGCTCATTTGGATAGGCAGGATTTGTGTCCTGCTGTGAGCCTGGGGTCTGTTTTGCAAAAACGACTTGCGGAAAGTAGATCTGATGCTTGTAGGTTCCGTGTTTGCCTCTCGATGAAGATAAAACATTAAGCCGGGAGGAAAATCAGGGTTAAAATCTCATTTAGCCAGTCCATTGAATTGGGGGAGGTAACAATGAGGATTTAACCCGACAGAGTAAAAGATGAAACACCTCAAAGAAATATTGCAGATTGTTGGTATTCCAAGTCACATATTACCAACTGATTCCAAGCAGATATGTACTGCCAATAGTTTTGTCCAGTTTTGAGTGAACAATAAGCTTTTTTGGATTCTTATGATGGGAGACTTTGAGATGAGGTGTTTTTGAACTACAACACTATATTTTATTTCAACTATTAACAAATGAAATCGTTTCAGACCAGAGTAAAATCTAGAAGTACAGAATGTGCTCACTGATCATGGATATATCTCATTCTTTGTCTTTTAAAGGCTACAAGTACTGCCAAATTAATATATTATAATGTTGTCCATACCAACATCTGATATCTTTTGCATATATTTTTGTAGATCTGCTATAAGATTTACACTTTGTTACATAAGATCGCACAAAACAAATATTTTTGTCATATATTGCTATATAATATATTTAAAATTATAGGTAAATTTAAAGATGCAGAAATATTTTTGCCGTATAGTTTATATCAGCGAAACCTATAAAACAAGAACATGATTTAATATTATTATTATTAAAATAACATATATATCTATACTATATATATATATATATATATAGATATAATATTACATCAAGTTTAATTAGGAAGCTGTTTATTAAATATATGGTGTTTGTTAAAGAATTATAATATTTTGTGTGTGTTTTGTGTTTGTGTGTGTGTGTGTGTGTGGTGTGTTGTATCTGCGTGCGTGCGTGTGGTGTGTTCATATACGGCCAGATTTTTGATATTATTTTCGAGTAAATTTACTGTGACAAAAAATTACAATTTTGTATATTTTAAAAATGTTAATAGCACAAATCCGGAGTATATGTGTTTTATATCGAGAAAACGATATATATCAGTCTAACAGTGTGTACATACACCAATGAGCCATTACATTATGACCATCTATCTAATAATGTGTAGGAAATCATTTAGCCCACAAAACAGTGGCCACGCAGCGAGGCATTGATTTTACGAGGTGGCAGTATGTCTCCAGGGGTATCTTGTACCATAATGTCAACAGCATGTCCTCCAGTCCCTGGTGATGTAGAATGAACCCGCGTTTCGGTTTGGTTCATGTCAGGTCAATTTGGAGGCCAAGGCATTAAGAGAAATTCAGCACCATGTTCCTTGAAACACTTCATGACAATTCTGGCAGTGTGGCATGGCGCATTATCCTGTTAGTAATGGTCATCACCAGCAGGAACACAGTTGCCATGAAAGGCTTCACAACGATGTTCAGATACCCAACAGCTGTCAGGATTTGTGCTATTGGGATAATGGGTCCTAAAGTGTCCCAAGAAAACATTGCCCACAGCATAACAATGCACTGGCGGCCTGTTTCCTCCCAACAGTGCATCCAGGTGCCATCCAGATGTTGGTAATCGTTGTACCTGCGTTTGGCCTTCGACATGATACACAAGGAATCTTGATTCATCTGACCAGGCCACTTTTTTTCCAAACATTCACAGTCCAGTCTCTATGATCTTGGGCCCATATCATGTGATGTTGGCGATGACGTGGAGTTAGCCTGGGGACTCGGCTGGGTCGTCGGCTGAACAGGCACATACGCAGAAGGCTGCGATGAACTGTGTGCTGTGACACACTGCCCTGGTCACCACTGTTGCAGCTGCTGGTGATTTGTTGCACTGTGGTCCTCTTGTTACTGTGAACAATGTGCGACATTCTCCGCACCCCTCTGGCATCATTGAGCTGTGGACGACACCGCTGGATGACAGTTCGTCACTTGACCATCCGTGCACCACTTTTGATACATACTCACTACTGGCCAAAAGCCGGTCCTCAGGTGATATATATA